>NC_090371.1:182098457-182398457 GCF_036365525.1 Heterodontus francisci
AGGGGTACGGGTAGTTCCCACTGTTCATCTCCGAACTGACCATAATTGTGTTTTGATAAAAAAATAATGTATTATTAGCCCCTGAATGTTTTTCGGGTCAAATAAACAGACAAATCATATGTTTTCTCATAGGTTAAAAAAAAGTAACTATTTATTTTTACACAATTCCCCAAATGGTTGCAACCTCACCCAAACACACATTTACCCATACACACATACAGAAGAATAGATAGATAGAGTGAAAAGGGTAGGATGTAGTTTAAAGTCCAAAATGAGGTAGGTGTTCCTGGTTTACAGTAAACCTGTTGAATCTTTCCAGGAGGAAAGTCTTTTTCAGGTGCAGTCCTGGATTTTTGTAGTCTTGACCTTGTTGAGGTGTTGTAGAGTTCGAGTTGTGATAAATCAGTACAAAGCTGGTGGTGTGGATTTTGTTACTTTCACAGATGGAGACTCTCAAAGTCACTTTGTGATGTCTTTGCTGTAGTGGCTGTTCCAGCTGTTCAGCAGGGTTCTTCTTGCTTGGCTGGATATCTTGCACAGTCTCTGGCTAGACAGGCTTTCTGAGGTTTTGGCTTGATCTCCTCTCTCTCTCTCCAGAGGGCTACCTTTTTAAGGTAAAAATCCATCACATTAGAGTTTCTGTTAGGAGGCACATGGATCCTGCCCCTGGTATGACCACACAATGGATCAGGATGTGGAGACCATGGCTATCGATTGATGTCTGAATGGGGACATACAAACATACAAACATATGAATTTGGAGCAGGAGTAGGCCACTCAGCCCTTCGAACCTGCTCCTCCATTCAATAAGCTCATGGCTTAACTGATTACTCCACATATCCACCTACCTCTGATAACCTTTCACCCCCTTGCTTATCAAGAATCTATCTACCTCTGCCTTAAAAATATTCAAAGACTCTGCTTCCACCGCCTTTTGAGGAATAGAATTCCAAAGACTCACGACCCTCTGAGAGAAAACATTTCTCCTCATCTCTGTCTTAAATGGGCAACCTCTTATTTTTAAAGAGTGACCCGTAGATCTTGATTCTTCCACAAGGAGAAACATCCTTTCCACATTCACCCTGTCAACCCCTCAGGATCTTATGTGTTTCACTCAAGTCGCCTCTTACTCTTCCAAATTCCAGTGGATATAAGCATAGCCTGTCCAATCTTTCCTCATCAGACAGCCCACCCATTCCAGATATTAGTCCAGTAAACCGTCTCTGTACTGCCTCCAGTGCATTTACATCCTTCCTTAAATAAGGAGACCAGTACTGTACACTGTAATAGTGAACATTTCCAACTCCTGCTTGATAGATTTATTTACTAATGATGTAATGGCTGGTAATAACATTTCTTCAGTACCTGACCTGCTAAGTAACAGAGTTGTGTTATGCTCCAAATGCAGGTAATAGAGTAGCTTGCTAAAGTAATTTGCTTTACTACAAAACATTTGGATGTAATAAAATGGATCATAAGAAGCAAGCAGTGTGTCTGAAGTGTGTCTGGTTGTAATTACTGCAATCCGGGAACAATTAAGGCAAAACAGTCTGCCCCTATCAAATTAATAGCTTCTTTGCCACAAAACCTGATTTACTTCTTAGGAATATTCACCCTAAAAGAACTGATGCGAGAATCTTTTTATCTAATTTGTTCTTGTGATGTAGGCAATGCTGAAAAGGCTGGCATTTATTGCCCCTCCCGAGTTGAAGATTGTGGTGGTCCCCCTGCCTTTAACACTGGACGTAGAATCATCGGAACAGGAATGGGACATTTAGCCCCTTAAGCCTGTTATGCCATTCAATGAGATTATGAGTGATTCATGACCTCACTCCATATAGTCACCTTTGTACCATATCCCTTAAGATCTTTGGTTAACAAAAATCTATCAAACACAGTTTTAAATCTAACAATTAATCTATCATCAGTTGCAATTTGCAAAAGAGAGTTCCAAGCTTCTACCACCCTTTGCATGAAGAAATATTTCCTAATTTCAGTTGTTATGAATGCTAGACTTTGTAACATGTTTATGTTTTTAAAAATTGTGATTTTTAAAAGTTTAAGGTCGAGTCTGGAAGGTCAGGTGACTTCACATCCATTCTCTGAAAGGGCAAGACAGAAGTCTTGGTACTAGGACAACAGAGAACACAGATCAAAGACTTTTTTTTGGAAAAAAACAGAGACTGCAGGAGTTACACCTGAAGAACAATTAGTTTCGCCTCCCAGACCTTCGGGTGGTAAGCAAGAGGGTCAGCCATTCTGAAGATGCAAACGTACAAAGCAGTTGTTAACACCTGGGAACAATGGAAGAACCAGGTGACTCTGTGAAAGCAGACTTCTGGACTTTGAATATTGGAACAGAACCATAAGCTTTTGACTTCTGAGTCCAGATAAATTAAACAGATTTTCTGAAGGTAGACAGGCTGTAAAAGAAGAAGTCAGCAGTTGCAGCCTCAAGAGAGAGAGAGAGAGAGAAAGAGGGAACACAGGGGAGGGTGTAAAAGAGGAGGTGGTATTGCACTGTTGATTAAGGAGTCAATTACTGCAGTGAGGAGGGATGATATCTTAGCAGGTTCCTCTAATGAGGCCATATGGGTAGAATTAAAAACAAAAAGGGGGCAATCACTTTGCTGGGAGTGTACTACAGGCCTCCAAACAGTCAGGGAGAGATAGAGGAGAAGATATGTAGGCAAATCTCAGAGAGTTGCAAAAATAATAGGGTAATAACAGTAGGGGATTTCAACTTCCCCCATATTAGAGGAGATAGTATTAGTGCAAAAAGCTTAAAGGGGGTGGAATTCTTAAAGTGCATTCAGGAGAGCTTTTTGAGCCAGCATGTAAAGAGTCCTACAAGAGGAGGAGCGGTACTGGACTTAATCCGAGGAAATGAAGCTGGACAAGTGGTAGAAGTGGCAGTGGGGGAGCATTTCGGGGATAGTGGCCATAACTCTATAAGATTTAAGGTAGTTCTGGAAAAAGACATAGAGGGACCAGAAATAAAGGTACTGAATTGGGGGAAGGCATATTTCAATATGATAAAACAGGATCTGGCCAAAGTGGACTGGGAGCAACTTCTTGTAGGAAAGTCTACATCAGACCAGTGGGAGTCTTTCAGAAAGGAAATAGTGAGAGTTCAGGGCCAACATGTTCCCGTAAAGGTGAAGAGTAGGACCAAAAGTCCAGGGAACCCTGGAGGTCAAGGGATATAGAGGATTGGATAAGGGAAAAAAAGGAGGCTTATGGCAGATTCAGAGTGCTGAAAACAGCGGAGGCCCTAGAGGAGTATAGAAAGTCCAGGGGGGGTACTTAAAAAAGTAATTAGGAGAGCGAAGAGGGGGCATGAAAAAATACTGGCAGACAAGATAAAGGAAAATCTCAAGGCGTTTTATAAGTATATTAAGGGCAAGAGGATAACCAGGGAAAGAGTAGGGCCCATTAGGGACCAAAATGGCAATCTGTGTGGAGCCGGAGGACATAGGTGAGGTTTTAAATGATTACTTTTCATCTGTGTTCACTGTGGAGAAGAACGATGTAGGTGTAGAGATTGGGGAGGGGGATTGCGATATACTCAAACAAATGAGCATTGAAGGGGAGGAAGTATTAGCAGTTTTAGCGGGCTCAAAGGTGAATAAATCCCCAGGCCTAGATGAGATGTATCCCAGGCTGCATTGTGAGGCAAGGGAAGAGATAGCAGGGGCTCTGACACAAATTTTCAAATCTTCTCTGGCCACAGGAGAGGTACCAGAGGACTGGAGGACAGCGAATGTGGTGCCATTATTCAAGAAGGGTAGCAGGAATAAACCAGGTAATTATAGGCTGGTGAGTCTAACATCAGTGGCAGGGAAAGTATTGGAAAAAATTCTGAGAGATAAGATTAATCTCCACATGGAGAGGCAGGGATTAATCAGCGATACTCAGCATGGCTTTGTCAGGGGGAGATCGTGTCTGACAAATTTGATTGAATTTTTCGAGGAAGTGACTAGATGTGTAGATGAGGGTAGGGCAGATGATGTGGTCTACATGGACTTCAGTAAGGCTTTTGATAAGGTCCCGCATGGGGGATAGACTAAGAAGGTAAGAGCCCATGGGATCCAAGGCAATTTGGCAAATTGGATCCAAAATTGGGGGGCTTAGTGGAAGGAGGCAGAGCATGAAGGTCGAGCGTTGTTTTTGCGAATGGAGGCCTGTGACCAGTGGTGCACCTCAGGGATCGGTGCTGGGACCCTTACTGTTTGGAGTGTACATTAATGATTTAGACGTGAATATAGGAGGTATGATCAGTAAATTCGCAGATGACATGGAAATTGGTGGTGTCGTGGATAGTGAGGAGGAAAGCCTTAAATTACAGGACAATATAGTTGGGCTGGTGAGATGGGCGGAGCAGTGGCAGATGGAATTTAATCCTCAGAAGTGTGAGGTGATGCACTTTGGGAGGACTAACAAGGCAAGGGAATATACAATGGATGGTAGGACCCTAGGGAATACAGAGGGTCAGAGGGACCTTGGTGTACCTGTCCATAGATCACTGAAGGTAGCAGCACAGGTAGATAAGGTGGTTAGGAATGCATATGGGATACTTGCCTTTATTAGCTGGGGTATAGAATATAAGAGCAGGGAGGTTATGTTAGAGCTGTATAAAACGCTGGTTAGGCCACAGCTGGAGTACTGTGTACAGTTCTGGTCACCAAATTATAGCAAGGATGTGATTGCACTGGAGAGGGTGCAGAGGAGATTCACCAGGATGTTGCCTGGGCTGGAGCATTTCAGCTATGAGGAGAGAATAGATAGGCTGGGGTTGTTTTCCTTGGACTGGAGAAGGCTGAGGGTGGACCTGATTGAGGTGTACAGAATTATGAGGGGTACTGATTGAATAGATAGGAAGAAACTTTTTTCCTTAGGGGAGGGGCCAATAACCAGGGGGCATAGACTTAAGGTAAGGGGCAGGAGGTTTAGAGGGGAGTTGAGGACAAATTCTTTCACCCAAAGGGTCGTTGGAACCTGGAACACACTGCCTGAAGGGGTTGGAGAGGCAGGAACCCTCACAACATTTAAGAAGTATTTAGATGAGCACTTGAAATGCCATAGCATACAGGGCTACGGGCCAAGTGCTGGAAAATGGGCTTAGATTGGATGGGTGCTTGATGGTCGGCGCAGACGCGTTAGGCCAAAGGGCCTGTTTCTGTGCTGTATAACTCTATGACTCTGTGACTCTACCTTCCCTCAGAAGCCTGAGACAGCAAAAAGTCGAAAAATTAAACCTGTTTTGAAAGTTGAAGCTTGCGGAGATGTAGAAGACCAGCAGGATCACCAGGAATCACCGTATTCATGGACGTCCAGGTCGGAAGTGCTCAGAGAAGTGAGTGAAAAGCACATTAATTTTGAAAAGGTCTGGGAGACCCAACCCGCTGCAACTGGGAGAAGTTTGGGACTTTTAACCGCAAAAGATTCACTATAAAGAAGGACTGTGTAATGTGTGAGGTTTTCAAGTGTTTGAATAAGTTATGAAAATACCTATCTTTGTAATTTTGGGTATGTGCTACTTACTTGCAAGGTACTATTTAGTTGATGGGAATTTCTTTTAGTTTAGTTGTTATGATAAAAGTTGTAAAATGGCAAATCTTGTCATGTAATTCTTTAAATTGGGCTGGGTATTCATATTTTTATTTATTTAGAGATACAGCACTGAAACAGGCCCTTTGGCCCACCGAGACTGTGCCAACCATTAACCACCCATTTATACTAATCCTACACTAATCCCATATTTCTACCACATCCCCACCTGTTCCTATATTCTCCTACCTACACTAGGGGCAATTTATAATGGCCAATTTATCTATCAACCTGCAAGTCTTTGGCAGGAAACCGGAACACCTTGCGAAAACCCACGCAGACACAGGGAGAACTTGCAAACTCCACACAGGCAGTACCCGGAATCGAACCCGGGTCACTGGAGCTGTGAGGCTGCAGTGCTAACCACTGCGCCACTGTGTCGCCTTATTAAATTGGGCTGGGCATTCATATCTCGTATTTTGCACATTAAGAATCTCACTGAAGTCATAAGACATTTCTAAAAGGTCTGGCTTCAATTTTTAGTCTATGCCCCCTCGTCCTGGACTCCTCAGTTTGTGGAATCAGTTTCTCCCAATTTACATTATCTGCTCTCCTTAATATCTTGAAAACTTTGATCAAATCACCTATTAAATTTCTAAATTCCAGGGAATGCAACTCTAGTTTGTTTATTCTCTCTTTGCAGCTTGACTGAGCTGTTACTCATATCCTAATGCTAAATTGTTTATATATACATACATATATATATTATATATATATTATTTTCTCTTGTTAACGTGACTATGACTACAGACAGCACCTGCTTGACAACTGCCTTGATTCTGTAGAAAGGAAAAATGGCAACATCCAAGCACAGCAATTATGTCTACTTGCGAATGCACAGCATTGTTTAAATATATATATAGTACTTCAGGGATATTGCTAACTGATATAAATTGAAAAGAAAAATTGAGAACAGAAATCAGCCGAGAGGTCAGATCTGCACAGCAACAACCTGGGAGGGCAGCTCGAAGAGGCCAGGGAAGGAGGTGATGGGACTGCAGCTTCATACTCACAAAGTTAAAACCTGTCCTTGTTCATTTTCCTTTCTTGGCCCTCATCTACTTTATTCCCTGTTTCCTGCTTTCTTCTTTGGTTTACTTTTTTTCTTCTTCCCTTTTCTATATTTTATTCATTTTTCTTTTTTTCATTCATTCTATCCATATTCTTTCTCCTTCTCCCTTTCAATTTTATCTTTCTTCTGTTGTATTTTTCCTTTATGATTCCTGTAGTTTGTCTTTCTGGACTTCCCGCGTGCAGAGGAGAGGGAGTGCAGTGTTTAAAAAGGCCAGGGAACACGTTACAGGAGGACTGGGAGGTTCTAACTTTTTTGTGAGGTAGCATTGTTTATTTTGTTGCTTTAACTAAGGAAGGAACAAGGTCCATAATGCCTAATCAGGTTCATTTACATATCTTTTTAAAATAGATAATGTGCTAAATTTTCAGTGCCATACAGTCAACATCATGGGCAGGAAGGAGGCTGAGAGCAAGGGGAGACTAGTGGCCAAGTTGAAAGAACTGCACAGAGCCAGAAGCAGGAAACATTGATGAAATTGTACATCAAGGACAACTTGGAATAGATAGAGAAGCAGGAAGCACTCGGTACATTGCCTGTGGTGTGCTTTTAGTTTGCTGTTACTAGTTTGCTAGTTACTGGGGCAGTGTGCATCCAAGATTGAAACTATCAGTGAGGCCCAGTGGGTTATGTTAGATTGTCCATGGAAGAGGAGTTGTTAGAAAGATTGAAAGCTGGGATGGGTAGGTTTATAGGTACTTTTGTGACTTTGTCTTGAATTGTTGAATTAGGTACATGATTGTCCTTTTGGTAAATTTAAAACAGGCTCCCAACTGCAGTGTTGCATCTGATTTAAATATGATAAGAAACGTTTCCACTTCTTCCGAAAGGGATACACATGCATCAACACCACCACCATACATCCACCACCGTAAAAATCCTGACAGTTGAGTTGGGGAGCATTTCGTTAATTTTAATCTTTAACTTCTTCCCTCTCCTGACTATGGGGTGTGTGGGCAAGTAAATATTAAACCCCTAGGATCTGATTTGTCCCTAGTTATATGGTCTTGGAATGTGATTGGTTGAGGTGACTAATTCAGTAAGAGTTGCCTACGAAATCTCATTAGCAAGAACCATAGAGCCATAGAAAAGTTACGGCACAGAAAGAGGCCATTCAGCCCATTGGGCTGGATTTTATTCTGTCCCAGGCATTGGGTTCTGTGGCAGGGGTGGGGGGGGGGGGTGTGGGCTGAAGATGCCTCCAGGAGTGGGCCGCCATGCACCCCAATGCCGGGAGGGCCTGGCCCGATATTAACGACGGTGACGAGGCCTGGCGGGGGACCCTCTGCCGCTCGGCAACAGGACCCCAATTTGAATATTTAAATAAATTAAAATGAATGAATTAATGACACTCACGTTGCCGCCTGATGTCCCGCTGCGATCTCCGGCCCGGTGGTTGGCACTCCCGCGCCTTCAGATCTCCGTCCGGGGAAACGAGGTGCCACACTGGTGGGGAGGGGGGAGGAGGTAAGTTTATCAGTGCGGGGAGGGGCGGGGAGGAACAGGGTCAAATTAGCACCATGGGTGTAGGGGATGTGGGAAGGGTTGTAGTTGAAAGTTTGTGCACTTTGGGGGGGAAGGTCAGATGGTAAAGGGAAGTGTTTTGGGGGGAAAGGGCAAATAGTTAATTTAATTGTAACTGGAGGAGGGTGGGAGAGGGGCAAAAGAGATATATTTATTTTTTCTAACTCTATTTCCATTTAAATATTTAAATTACCCGGTAGGGCTAACAGCCCTTTAAAATGGTGTCAGTGCCGGCGCACAGGCAGTTGATGCCATTGCCAGGGACAGACAGCTCAACCCTTCATGTGACGGGCAGGGGGGGAGGTGGCGGCCTGCCCCAGCTATTTAAATGAGCCACTGCACAGAAGATTGCCTCTGCTCCGAGACAGGTGGGCTGCCATTTTCGTCGCCCACCGGTGATTTCGGCGGCGGGCACATAAAATTCAACCCATCGGCTGAAAGAAACTAGCTGCCCATTCCAATCCCACCTTCCAGCACCTGTTCCACAGCCTTGCAGGTTACAGCACCTCAGGTGCAGGTCCAAATAACCTTTAAATGAATTGAAGGTTTTTGCCACCATCACCAATCCGGGCAATGAATTCCAGACACCCACAACCATCTAGGTGAAAAAGTATTTCCTCATGTCCCCTCTAATTCTTCTACCAAACACCTTAAATCTGTGCCCCCTGGTAATTGACCTCTCCACTAAGGGAAATAGGTCCTTTCTGTCTACTCTATCTAGGCCCCTCATAATTTTGTCCACCTCGATTAAGTCACCCCTCAGCCTCCTCTGTTGTAAGGAAAACAACCCTAGTCTATCTAATCTTTCCTCATAGCTTCAACACTCCAGCTGTGGCCTAACCAGTGTTTTATACAGTTCCAACATCAAATCCCTGCTTTTACATTCTATACCTTGGCTAATAAAGGAATGCATTCCATATGCCTTCTTCACCACTTTATCTACCTGTCCTGCCACCTTCAGGCACCTGTGGACATGCACTCCAAGGTCTCTCACTTCCGCTACCCCTCTCAATATGCTCCCATTTATTGTGTGTTCCCTTGTTTTGTTTGCTTTCCCCAAATGGATTACCTCACACATCTCTGGATTGAATTCCATTTGCCATCTGCCCCCCCCATTCAACCAAACCATTGATATCATTTTGGAGTCTACAGCTATCCTCTTCACTATCAACTACACGGCCAATTTTGTGTCATTTGCAAATTTCCCAATCTTGCCTCCCACATTTAAGTCCAAATCATTAATATATACCACAAACAGCAAGGGACCCAACATGAGCCCTGTGGAACACCACTGGAAACCGTTTTCCATTCGCAAAAACATCTGTCGACCAATACCGTTTGTTTCCTGTCACTGAGCCAATTTTGGATCCAACTCGCTACATTCCCCTTACTAAAATCCATGTAGACAACATCCACTGCACTACCCTCATGAATCCTCCTTGTTACTTCCTCAAAAAATTCAATTAATTTGGTAAGATATAACCTTCCCTTAACAAATCCATGCTGACTATCCCTGATTAATCTGTGCTTTTCTAAGTGACAGTTTATCCTATCTCTCAGAATTGATTCTAATAATTTACCCATCACTGAGGTCAGATTGACCGGCGTATAATTATTTAGCCTATCCCTTTTTAAGCCCTGGTACGACATTTGCAGACCTCCAATCCTCTAGTACCTCGCCTGTATCTAGTGAGGATTTGAAGATGATCCTCAGAGCACCTGCTATTTCCTCCCTGGCCTCCTTTAACAGCCTGGGATACAATCCATCCGGCACTGGTAACTTATCCACTTTCCAGTATTTCCTCTCTCATTATGCTTATCGTATTGAATATTTCACACTCCTCCTCTTTAACTACAATGTCTGCATCATCCCTCTTCTTTGTGAAGACAGAGACAAAAAACCCTGCCCACATCTTCTGCATTCATGCGTAAGTTACCTTGCACATCTTTGATAGGTCCTACCCTTTCCTTAGTTATCCTCTTGCTCTTAATGTACTGATAAAACTTTCCTTGATTTTACCTGCCAATATTTTTTCATGTCCTCGCTTTTCTTTCCTAATTTCCTTTTTTACTTCACTCCTGCACTTTCTATTCTCCTCTAGGCTTTCTAAAGTATTACATTTTTTATGTCTGTCATAAGCTTTCTTTTTCTGCTTTATCTTAACCCATAAGCTTCTAGATAACCAGGGGGCTCTAGAATTGGCAGTACCCCCATTTTTCTTTGTGGGGACATGTCTACACTGTGCCCATACAATCTAAACTTTTGAATGGCTCCCACTGGTTTGCCACTGATTTTCCTTCAAGTATCTGTATCCAGTCCACTTTCACCAGATCAACCCTCAGCTTCGTAAAATTTGTCTTCCCCCAATTTAGAACTTTTACTCCTGTTCAATCTTTGTCCTTTTCCGTAATAATGCTAAATCTAGTTGTATTATGGTCACGATCACCAACATGGTCACTCACTGCTACATCGTCCATTTGCCCAGCTTCATTTTCTAAGAATAAATCTAGAATTGTGCTCCCTCTCGTTGGGTTTGTTATGTGCTGGATAAAAAAGTTCTCTTGAATGCAGTTCAAGAATTTTGTGCCCTCTGTGCCCTTCACACTTTTTGTATCCCAGTTGATATTTGGGTAGTTGAAATCCCCAAATATTATTGCCCTATTGTTTTTGCACTCAGAAATTTTCCTGCATATTTCTTCTTCTATCTCCCTCTCACTCTTTGGGGGTCTATTGTACGCTCATAGTAGTGTGGCTGCCCCTTTATTTCTGAGCTCCTCTCATATGGCCTCATTTGATGATTAATTTAGCATATCATCCCTCCTCACATCCGAAATTGATTCTTTAACCAATAATGCTACACCCCCTCCTTTTTTATCCCCTCGCTATCCTGCCTGAAAACTCTATATCCAAGGATGTTGAGCTGCCATTTTGCCCCTCTTGAAACTAAGTTTCCCTTTCAGCAATGATATCGTGCTGCCATGTGTCTATCTGTGCCCTCAGCTCATCGGCTTTATTTGCTATACACTTTGCATTTAAATAAATACCTTTTAACACTGCTAAATTCTTGTGCTGTACACTTCTTCTGTCTTTCAGAGTCACTCGCTAATTTTCTGCCTCCTGTTCTCTGAACCTGTCCTCTATGAAACTGCGCTCAGGTTCCCATTCTCCTGTCAATCTTGTTTAAAGCATCCCCAACAGCACTAGCAAACCTTCCTGCAAGGATAATCGTCCTGTTCAGGTGTAGACCATCTGGCTTGTACAGGTGCCACCTTCCCCAGAACTGGTCCCAATGCCCCAGAAATCTGAAGCCCTCCCTCCTGCAGCATCTCTCCAGCTATGCATTCATCTGGTTTATTTTCCTATTTCTATACTCACTAGCATGTGGCCTTCAGAGTAATCTGGAGATTATTTACCTTTGATGTCCTGCTTGCTAATCTCTTTCCTAACTCCCTATACTCAGCTGCAGGACCTCATCCCTTTTTCTTCCTATATCGTTGGTACCAATATGAACCACAACCTCTGACTGTCACTCTTGCCCTCCAGAATGCTCTGTACTGCTCGGTGATATCCATGGGCCTTGCACCAGGGAGGTAACGTACCATCCTGGAATCACGTCTGCGACCGCAGCAGCACCCATCTGTTCCCTTAACTATAGAAACTCCATACCACTTTTGCTCTCCTGTCTTTTCTCCTCCCTCCCTGCACAGCTAAGTCATCCATGGTGCTCTGGCCATGACTCTCACTGCACTCTCCAGAGGAACCCTCTCTCCCATTGGTACTCAGAACTGAGTACCGGGTAGAAAGTGGGATGCACTCCGGGAACTCCTGCACTACCTGCCTTGCCCTTCTTGTCTGTCTGGCAGCCACCCAGTCCCTCTCTGCCTACACTCTCTTAAGCTGCGGGTGTGACCACAGCCTGAAATGTGCTATCAATGTATCTCTCATCCTCATGAATGCACCTCAGTGACATCAGCTGCTCCTCGAGTTCCAAGATGCGGCACTCGAGATTTTGCATTTGGTGGCACTTTCTGCACATGTAGTTGTCCAGGACATGGGTAGGATCCTGCAGTTCCCACAGGATGAGCATTCAACGGGTATGAGCAGCCCTGCCATGCCTCAAATTATTTATTTATTGCGCTAAAATTGGAAGTTAAATAAACACAATAAAATTGTTATAAATAGAATGAGCAAATAAGTAACCACCTATTAACTACTGGTATTTTAGGTTCGACTTGGTAGATAGACTAAAGTGTTAAAGAAAAAAATAAAAATCATCAGAAAAAAGAAAGTACGAAAATACCCACCAGATACTCGCTGACTAGCGCCCTGTGTCTCGCTGTGCTCTTTCCTCTCTCCCGCTAGTTGTAACTCTGAAGTGTCACCCAACCAATCACCTACCTGCTTCTCTGTCATACCTCAATTTTTATTTCTGAATGCCAGCAGACTGGCAGCAGCAGCACCTAGCCCCACTTCTCTCTCGCTGTTTCCTGGTGAACTCGTGCTCTCTCTCTGTCTCGGGCCTTTTATGCCCCCTGCTCATCTCTTGCTGTTTCCCGGTGAACTCTTGCTCTCTCTCTCTGTCCCGAGCTCATTATACCCGGCTCCTCTCTCACTGTCTCCTGGTGAACTCTCCTTCTCTCTCTCTCTCTCCCAGGCTCTTTATGCCCCGCTCTTCTCTTGCTGTTTTCCAGTGAACTCTCGCTTGCTCTTTCTCTCTCTCCCCCCTGGCTCTTTTGCCCCACCCCTGTCTCGCTCTTTCCCAGTGAACTCTCATTCGCACTCTCTCTCTGAGATGTGATTGATGAATTTCTATTTCTACTCTCTGGTTCTAATATCTGATTGGTAAAATGGAATTGAAAGCACTACCGTACAATAGCACTAAATGACACAGATATACACTCACTCAGACATCTGACTTTTAATAATACAGGTATATTGATCTGCACCCATAACAACTTGAAGTACACAAAATTCTGATATTTGGCATCTCAACCTGAAATGACAGTTTGGGCTCTGAGTTTAGTTTGGGCTATCCTCCAAATAATATAATTCAAGAAGGCAAGTTTTATCCTCAACCATTCTCCTGTAAGCTGATATTAGTCTAATATCATAATCTATAAAACACTATCAGGCTTTAATTCCATGCTTGCAGTTTATGATCTCATTTGAAGCTGGAGAGTATATCTTATTGTACTCCCAGTTGTCTAGTACTCATGTTTCTCTCTTTATTTACTGTATATAGGAAACATTATATATTCATTCGGACATGGAGTTTCTGGTAAGTTGCACTGTTTTTCTTTCAGTGCAATACGCCTGAAATCAGCTAAACAAACACAAAAAAAAATTGAAAAATTTCAAGCATAAATTACATCCAGCACAAACTGAGTTTCGGTGAACTTCTTGCACTAGTTTAAAAATCATTGTGTTAGAAACTGGCTCTGTCCACAAAACTGACCACGCCCCCAGACTGAATTAATCACCAATGTGCTTTCCACTAATTGTGCCCCATTGCAGGCCTGAGGAGACTTTTAAAATTAAAGTTTTTTTGGGGGTTGTAAGAACACATTTTAAAAGCTTTTATATATAATTTATTGTTTAACTTACTAAGAAACTGACTATTGTACACCAATATAACCAGCAAATGGTTCTGTACATATTTTTTAAAGTAATTTTCAATCAATTTGCTCACAGGCACTGGACTAGACACTCAGATTAAAAATGCTTATTTTTTGTGTTGTATTAATAAAACTGCACTCTTAGGGCTGAATTTAGTTAATCCATCATGGGTCCTGGCGGTGACCCTGAAAGTGGGTACTGTCGCCACTCGTCATGTGTATGACAGGCCAATTATCATAATGGAGGCACAGGGCCCATTCAATTACACGACAAAGGCAGGCGACGAGGTGCCAATGATGTCATCAGTGCAGGCGATGCAGGTGCTAACTCCAACTTTAAAGTGCTGTCAGCCCTGCTTAAACCGTTGCTTCACTGACAGACTTTGCTACTGCTTTGCCTTTGCTGCTGCTGTACTGCTGTGCTGCTGACCCTCTCTGCCTGGAATCCCTGTGCTGCTGTGCTGCTGACCAACCCCCCTGCCTGGAGCCCCTGTGCTGCTGTATTGCAATGTTGCTGACAACCCCACCTAACTAGCCTGGAATCCCTCTGCTGCTGTGCTGCCGACCAAAGCCTCAAAAGGCCAGGAGCCATCCATAAGCCAAGGGGGACCATGTCAGTCTGAAGACACTGGTTGGTCCAACGGTTTAGCGATGCCACCCTGGAGATTCTCCTTCAGGTTGCAAGGGAAAGACGTGAGGTCTTCATTCCAAAGGATGGCAAGAAGAAATCCTCCCATCTGAACAAGAAAGCTTGGATGGAGATGGCAGAGGAGGTCAGCAGCTGTGGGGTCACCCAACGCAACTGAGTCCAGTGCAGAAAGAGAGTCAATGACCTATTTCATTCTGCCAAGGTGAGTGCTTCACACCTCTCTCCTCTTTGAGGATTGCTTCTGGCTATGCGGGAGGCAGTGTGATATGGGGAGGGAATCACTACAAAGGCAATGGAAAAGGATATTAGGCATCACTACATCCTGTCAGATGCATGGATGCATCTTGGCAACAGGCCGCCGCCTTTCACAGCTCAGCCCAGTAACGTCCCCTCAGAGTGGACGTGGGAAGGAGTCATGTTGGAAATCCCATCAGTGGATGAGGGGCTGCCACTTGTAGAACTGTTCTGTTGCTCTGCTTGCGAAGTCTTACTATGTCCCTCTTTATACTTACAGGACAAATGGGCCCATAACTCCAGGGAGACCTTGCGGACTGGCGGACGAATAGCCAATATCTAGCCTCTTTCCATGTCTGAGGGGAAGGTACTGAAGCTAGCGGGGGCCCAGAGTGACTGCTCAATAGCAGATGGTGAGACTAGAGTCTCTGCATAAGAGAGTGAGAATTGTCTTCATTCGACATCCACTACACTTCTGAAGATCCACATTATGCTTGTTTGACATGACAAGATCTGCACAGCCTGACCCACAGATGCTTGTCTTCTTTCATGCAGGTTGTGGTCCACAGGCGGCTGCAGCTGAAAGGTTGCAGTCATCAACCCCTGAGGAGGAAGAGCGGTAAGAGGATACATTGTTATTTGACTCTCCTGCACCTTCCACCAGCGCAGATACTTTCACCTTGGTGGATTTGCGCTCAGCTTTAGAGTCTGGGTCACAAGCTGGTAAGAGCACCACACACACGCCCGAGCAGCTGGCTGAGGCTGTGACAACTGAGGCCTCTGACAGTTGGAGGACTGTGGGCAGTCAGGCCCACGCTGAACCACAGGCTTGATGATGAGTCTCTGGTATTGACAGCACAGGGCATGTTGGAGTTGCAAAGAGAGGTAAGACAACATCTGGTGGAGATGCCAGAGGTAACGCACAGTCATGAGCGGACAATGGAGGAGTCCATTCATGCCATGAGTGCTGCCATGTCTCAGGTGTGTGAACACATGTCTTCCTCCATCAAGAAGCTGGTGACCCTCTTGACAAGCCAGATCCCACAAATACTTGCAGACCTGTACACCATTACTTTGGCCATGAGCTCAACATCACAGTGGCAAGGTGAGGCAAGGGCAAGGCGCCTGGAGGTTTCTCCAGCTCTTTATCCGTCTATGGTCAGCAGAGAGGTTTAAGTGAACTTTGAAAGGGAGGAGAAGAGGCTAACCTCCATAGTTGGCGGCTCCTCTCAGGGCACTTCAAGTGTAGACAGCAGCTCCTCAGACCCTCTGCCGGTGAGCCCAGCTCCAGCAGCTTCTCCCTGAGAATCCTCAGGGAGTCGGGACCGTCCAGGCCTCAGGCACCCAGAGGACAGCCGCCGAAGTCATCACAATTAAACCAAAGGGTAGCCTGATCAGCAGCCTGCTTCCAGCCCAGCTGCTATTGCAGGGGTCACACCTTGTAGAAGCACTCGTAAAAGTACAAAGAAAAGCACCTAGAGACACTTGGGGTTTCACGAGTGTTTGAGATTTGCAATTTGTTTTGTATTATAAACTTCTCTTGTTATTGCAGGTCAGATTCATTGTTGGAAAATACTTATTCTTTTGTGCCTTAAGTGTGAGATGCTGCCTTCACCCTTCTCCCTTATTGGGTTGCCAGTGTTGCCACAACCTTCCTTTGGTCAGCATCTCAGATGTGCCAGAGCGCATGGTCAAGCTGCGCACTAGGCATGGAATCCAAAAAGAAAGGAGGCAACAGACTGAATCCATTGAGGTGAGTCTTTATTGAATTCACTTCGAGAGGCCATCATGGTGGCTGGAAATAGGTAAGCATGAGACTGTCTCTTGCCTTCTTGGCACATCGCTCAATGTGCCTGGCCTCCGGTGCAAGGGATTCAACATCAAGTGCTGAATGCTCATTAGCCTTCTCCACATCCACCTTGTTGATTGAGGGCTGACGATCAAACATGTCCTCATTATGCAATATCTCCCCCTCAAACCCCAACCTCCTGGAGTGCTAGATTATACAGAGCACAGCAGACCATTACAATATGCGAGATCATCACAATAAGCGAGACCCTTTCTGGGCCATACTGCAGCACTCCCCTGAATCCATCCAGGCACCGGAATCTCATTTTCAGCAGCCCAATGGTCTGCTCAATGGTCACTCGGGTGCAACCGTGGCATGTATTATATTCCTCTCCTATGCTGCATTGGGATGGTTCCTCAGAGGTGTCAGTAGTCATCTCTCCAATGGGTAGCCCTTGTCCCTGAGAATCCATCCCTGAAGGTGAGTGGGGTGCCTGAAAAGCTGTGTCACCTGGGACTGTCAAAGTATGTAGGCGTCATGGCTGCTTCCCAGGAAGCGAGCACACACCTGCAGGAAACGCTTTTGGTGGTCACAGACCAAATGAATGTTGATGGAATGAAAGTCCTTCCTGTTGATGAAGGTGGCTGGTTGCTCCATTGGAGCCTTGATGGCCACATGCATACAATCTATCGCACCTTGCACCCGAGGGAATCCAGCGACGGCCCCGAATCTGATGGTCTCCTCGATCTGACTGTCAGGGTCAGTTTGGTAATGCACATAGTCGCCGGCTCTCTTGAACAGGGCATTGGTCAACCCCTTGATGCAGCAGTGGGCTGCTGCCTGGGAAACACCACACATGTCCCCAGTGGATCCCTGGAAAGATCCAGATGTGTAAAAGTTAAGTGCCACTGTGATATTCAGGGCCACTGGCATAGGGTGACCACCAAATCCGATAGATCGCAACTCGCCCTGCAGCAGGGCACATAAGTCGGTGATGGCCTCCCTGGAGAGTCGCAGTCTTCACTGACACTGCCGCTCAGACATTTGGAGGAAGCTGAGGCGAGTGCAGTACATTTTCTGGCGCGGGTGGCCCCTTGTTGGCATGGCCGGCTGCTGCTGCTCTCCTCTAGGAGTTTCACGGACAGCTGCAGCTATCTTCTGACCCTCTGTCGGAGGTGTTACATCATGCCACAGGGGTCCACAAAGGCAGGGTGTATGAGACCCATTCCAGGTGATCAGTACGTCTCCAGAGCACTATCATTGCAGAGATGAAGTTGCCTTGGCATCTTTGCCTTTGCTACTATTCTTGGCTTACGCACTAATGGTCCTTGGTGCCCACCCTTACTGACAGCCAACCCTCTTGCCCGATAGTATGACCAACCAACCTATTACCCAGCAGTATGGCCACCCGTGCAGACCATCCAATAGCATGGCCATCTGGTACTGCCACCTGTGATCAAGCTCACCTGTGCAGAGTGCACAGCATTGCAGGCTAACAGTAGCTTTCCCTGCCCCCTCTTCCCCTTTGCAGTGCTGGTCATGGCTGCCTGCCTATCACAGCACTGAGGCGTTGCCTCAGTGCCAACAGCCGGGGATCCAAATAAACGCGAGAGCTATGCATCGTCCACTTAATTTCAAGCCCCCCATTGAATTGCCATCAATTGCAACCAACTGTTCTAAAATTCAAATGGCAATCCTGAGCACAATTTGCACCCAGATCACCAATTGCGGACAGTGTGGAAACTCTATCCCAAAACCATCAAGCATTAGGAAAGCATGGTTGTTCCCAGTTATGATAACAATAAATACTCAATCAGCAATTCTGTTCACATTATAAAGCATGTGTTCTTCTAAATATATGATAAAATGACAATGTGGGTACAATTGTTGATAAATTCATTTAATTCATTTGCTATGACAACTACAGTGCACAACAATAAATACTCAACCAGGAATCTACCTTAATTCATCAACGTCTGAGGCGATTATCTTCGCAGTGGGAGGAAGCAGACAAGAATGTTCAGAGGACGTTATACTTGAAAGTTATGAAGCCATTGTTTGATTATCAAGATTGTTGACTTCACATGAGTTGTACAGGAAACTGAATACCATCAGAATAAAGCATGTTTATCTGCTTTTACAGACCGGTTTTTATTTTTGGGGTGCGTTTGGTTCATCTTTTTGTTTTTTTCAAGTTAAGTTTATAAGGGTATGGGCAATGGGAAGTTTTTGTGGATAAGCAGTAAGAAACTATTTTTGCTTTTGGGAAAAAGCTTTATCATTTCATCATTACCTCATTCTGGCTTTGCAATACAAGCAGTAATTCCTGAGCATCTTATGAACCGGGGGTGAGTGGGGGGGTGGGGAGTGGGGGGGGGGGGGTGGGGGGGCGACGTTTCTGTGGAGTTCTGCCAGTCTTCCACAGTAGCTGTGACAGGTGATCAGCAGAAGTGCTGGAAAAGCAGCACCACTGCCATTTCTGTGTGGTTCCTTGGCTCTGCAGTTGATGTTACAGCAGACGATCACGAGATCCCCTGCAGAAATCTCACATTGTGCTTTTAAGTGTTTAGGGGAAAATGTGATGACTATACTTGGGTAAATAAATATTTATGCTAAAAGTTTCAAATGTGAAATTGCAACTGAGGTATGTTAAAGAGGGATTTAAACCAAGTCTGAAAAAAACAAGTTTGATTCGTTTCTCCATGTGCCTGGGTAATGCTCAGTTCTCAGGTGTAATACATTGGAAAAGGGAGCAAGAGACCTGAGTCGAGAGTGTCCTGCCCCTTTACATTGCCCAGAATTTTCTGGGGCTTCTCCCCCAGGGAACAGAGGGCAGAGTGCTTCAGTTGTAGCTACAATCAAAGGGTAGACATGCTAATGAACTATGAGTGGGCATATCTTCCATGCCAGAAAAGTGCCCATTTTGAGAACGTCTCAGAAAAAAAGGCTCTGAAGCCCTGTGCTCTCTCTCTCTCTCTGCGACCAGAAGATTTGAGAAGGTCAGGTAACAAAGCCTAGATGGCCAACAAAAGTTAATTCCCTTTTTCTTGCAGGAACAGAGTGCATCTGGCTGCTTTTTATGGACAGCAGAATGCCCTGATTCTAGTGGTCTGCTGTTGTATTTCCACACCCATTTCCTGGCACAAGCCCATGCCAGAGGGTAAGTCAGTGCTTGGAGGGCATTCAGTCTAGATTAATGGCTTAAACCCAAAAATATGGGCAGATTCAGCTCAGCCCAAGAATCCAGTACTTCGGCTATGCTCTGCCTGCCTAATGCCAAGGTAAATTGATACAAATCATAGAAAATATAAGTCAATTTTACTGAAAAGTTCTTTCCCTAACAAACTGATTCACATGACCCACCTTCAAGTTATTTTAAATGTTATTGTCAAGGAAAGGGAAAAAAAAGTAGACATGTCACCATTGTGTCAATGACATGAATTATGATAAACAAATGAATAGCTTAGAGTATTAGTTAGATCTGAGATTGAATGAAGATTTCAATATTCAGTTATAGGAATAAAGTGGAGTATTTCTTTGAAATCAGAAAGAAACTTGTATTAAATGCATCATTACTGAGCCTCAACTATAAACTGTAAAAGCAAAGATAACCCATGACTGTTCTATCACCAAATATCTCCTTAAATGTTTTTCACCCGACCCCTCTGACACCTGATACTATCTCTAACCATATCCTGCACTACAAGCCCCCCTCCAAACTCTTTGTTCCTCTGACTCTAACACATTGTGCACCCCTCCATACCTTTGTCCCACCATTGGTGGCCATGCATTCAGCCAGCTCGACTAAGTTCCTCCAACTCTTCACTTTCCTCTTCTCCTTTGAGATTCTCCTTAAAACCCATCTCTTTGACCAAGCTTTTGATCACTCCTCCAAATATCTCCTTCTGGGGCTCGACATCCATTTATTTGATTACATCTCTGTGAAGGGTCGTGGGATGTTTTCCTAATTAAAAGTGCTATATAACTGCAAGTTGATGTTGAATGTTTTAGTAAAATTGCACTGACATGAATGCATGAATGTGTGAGACTGTAGATTATGCATTTGTATGAGCAGTTTTAAGACACTGTAGGCATTTTGGATAGCTGCATGTTACAATGAAATAACTTAACAAGTATACATATATTTGGCTTGAGGCAAAAACAGAAAAGAACCAAAGTAATTTAAAATTAAAATTTTCTTTATATTTGTTTCCTAACGCCCTAATGACAATGGAGTGAGCTCAGGGACACAATTAAGTTTCACACTTCTGCAGGAGCTTTATCCACATACACAGGTTAGAACTTTGCGCCATCTTTGACATTCTTGCCTTTGTGTAGAACTTGGCATGGCGGTTTTCTCCATGTAATGAGAGCCAGAATAGCAATTGTGTCTGACTTGATTTCTTCCAAGACAGATGAAATACGTGCATGTGGTTATTATCTACAGTCTACATTGGCAAGAAGGTGAAATTATTCTCACTGCAGGTCTCACTGGATTTGGAGCTGTTATAGTTCTTTTTTTTTAACTGAAATGTCTTACAGATGGGATGGTATTTTGACATAGAACAGGATGTATCTCTGGGGTATATCACCACTGTAGTCTTGCTGAATGGACTGAGAGGAGGCATATAAATCAGCATTCTATTGCTTTGGACAAAAAAACTGCAGAAAATCCTGATACTATACCACATTATTGTCAATTAGGAAAGTATCCTGTGCATAGCTATCTATAAATGCTGATTAAAGAACATCCTTTCTGTGGTACACAATCCTTGCAATGACAAACTAATATAATCAAAAAGATCTTGCACTGTTTACCAGTTTTATTTAAAATAAATGTGGTTATTGGAAAAGTATTACCTTTGTTTCAATCTGGGATTGCTGAATTGCCATTTTATCCTGTCATGGTTTGACAAATATGCTGACTTTTTTGATTGATAACATTTTCAGTATTTTGCTAACTTGGTCCTGCAAGAGATGCAAGGCCTTATTTCTTTCTGTTTGCTATTTTCAATGAAAGTAGACATGACTTAAACGTAGTGTAACATAAGTAGGAAGATCTAATAGGATTCCCACCACTCCAAAATGGATCAATGAACATCAGCAAAAATTGAAAAAATAATTTTTTGCTGAAGGCTTTTTTGCTAAGATTATTACTGACGAACTCATTCTGCACAGTTAAATCAAAAAATTAATATTTTCCTCCTACTCAAACGTATCTTTAGGAACTCTAAAAATTGACTGGCCATCAATGACACCACTTACATCATGATCATGACTGCCAGTAGCCTCCACCACTGACTTCCCCCAATTCTTCCCACTTTAATGGACAGATCTGGAATAGGTGAAGGTTCTGCCCTCAGCAAGCCATCACAGCTACTCAACACTAGGCTGGGACCTGGCACCATTCCAAGGTAATGGCAGGCGTATGCTTTAGATTTTCAGGACCAGGGAATTTAACCATAGAAAAGATTTGAAACCACGGTGGAAACTTGGCACATTGAACAGTTTGTCCAGTCGCCCAAATGATCACTATAAACAATTGTTTGGTGTATCAGGAGATAGCGATTGCTGATCTATACTGCTGGTCCCCATGATCCATCATGCGTACTACACTCTGGAACAGCACTTCTTTACACTCATTGTCACTGTAGATGTAATTTATCTGGAATTTTAAAAGGCCTGCGATAAGACGTCCCATAACAGACTAATGAATAAGGTCAAAGGATGTGGAGTCAGGGGTCAAGTGGCAGAATGGATTGCTAGCTGGCTTCAAAACAGAAAGCAGAGTGGGAGTAAAGGGGAGTTATTCAGTGTGGCAGAAGGTGGAAAGTGGTGCTCCACAAGGATCAGTGTTGGGACCACTGCTGTTCACAATTTACAATAATGATCTGAACTCTGGAATTAAAAATACAATTGCTAAATTTGCAGATGGCATGAAACTGTGGGGATAGTCAATGCTGAGGAGGACTGCAACAAATTACAGTAGGACATTAATAAACTTGCAGAATGGGCAAATATTTGGCAAATGAAGTTCAACACAGAAAAATGTAAAGCAGCACATTTTGGTAGGAAGAACAAGCAAGTCACTTATTACTTGTAAGGAGCAAGTCTAGGGCTGAATTTGGTTCAGCTCCTGACATTGGGCTCCATGGCGGTGGGGGGGGCAGGGAGGGGGTGCGGGTGGAGACCGGAATATTGCACCGGCAGCGGCCCACCACGGAGCCCCAGGATTACCGGGCCCAATCTTCCTGCCGACAACGAGGCTCCATGGCAGCCCCCGCCGCTCGGTGACGGAACCCAACTTTAACTATTTCAATAAAGGATATGAATAAATTAAACTACTTTTCACTGCGATCTTGCCAGCTGTCTGCGATCTTCCGTGTGGCACCCGGCACTCAAGCGCCTTCACTTTCCCATCCAGGAAATAACTGGCACCACTGCAGTGGGGAAGGGGGTACTTAAGATTTTTAGTGTAGTGTGGGGGGGGGGGGGTGGGGGGTAGGGAGGGGTGACCTCTGCACTTTACGCAGTTGGTGGGGGTGGGGAAGGTCACATATTAAATGTAAGTGGTTTTTCTGGGGTGGGGTGGTGAAACAGGATGGCCATTTATTTTCTTTTTATTGGGGGCTGGGGTACGGGCTCAACCAGCCTGCATTATATTATAAACTGAATTTTTAAAAATGAAAACAGTTGAGGGGAGCTGATTATTATTATTAAGGGGTTGTAAGAACTTTAATAAATTAGAATAATGAAAAATAAGGACTATCCCCTCACACCTCCCTCCGCAAGTTGAAGCCAAATAAAATGATCAAATCTTTTCTTCTGAATGAAATAACTTTTATGAGTACCTTGAATAATTTGCAAAAGAAACAGTTTTGTAGCGGGGGGTTGTGGGCTTCACCTGTGCACGTTTGGCAGCCCTTTAAAAATGGCGCCGGCACCTGCGCAGAGCCAGCTGATGGTGTTGCTGAGCCTGCCCCCTACAGGTGATTGGGGAGGCGGTCCGCCCAGCATGTGCAGATGAGCTGCCGTGCGCTAGATCATGGCGGCAGGGCGGCGCATGGCCTGCACCTGCGGGCCGCCATATTTTTCACCTGCCGCCGCTCCCGGCAGCGGGAGAATAAAATTCAGCCCTAAGTAGGGTAGAGGAGCAAAGGGATCTCAGAGTACAAATACACCAATCACTAAAAGTTGCACCACAGGTTAGCAAGGCTATCAAAAAGCAAACTAAGCACTGAGCTTTATTTCTAGAGGGATAGAATTGAAAAGTAGAGAGGTTATGCTCAACCTGTATTGAACCTTGGTTAGTCGACACTTAGAGTACTGTGTGCAGTTCTGGTCGCCATATTATAGAAAGGATATAGATGCAGAGAAGATTTACAAGGATGATACCAGAAATGCAT
Source organism: Heterodontus francisci (assembly GCF_036365525.1). Taxonomy (NCBI): domain Eukaryota; kingdom Metazoa; phylum Chordata; class Chondrichthyes; order Heterodontiformes; family Heterodontidae; genus Heterodontus; species Heterodontus francisci. The sequence continues at coordinate 182,122,358 of NC_090371.1, forward strand.
GGGTATACATTTCAGGAAAGGATCAACAGGCTGGATCTCTTTACTCTTGAAAAAGAAGGCTGAGGGGTGACCGAATAGAGATCTTTAAAATTATGAAAGCTTTTGATAGAGTTCATACAGAGAGAATGTTTCTTCTGGTGGAAAGAGCATAACTAGCGGCCATCAATGTAAGATAGTACCAAAAAATCCATTACAGAACTCAGAAAAAACTTCTTTACCCAAAGAGTGGTGAAAATATGGAACTCACCACCACAGGGAGTGGCATTTAAGGGAAAGCTAGACAAGCATATGAGGGAGAAGGGAATAGAGGATTACGATAATAGATTTGGTTGAGGAAAGGTGGGAGGAGGCCTGTTTCTCTTTCTGCAAGCCAAAGACTTGCAGGTTGATAGGTAAATTGGCCATTGTAAATTGCCCCTAGTGTAGGTAGGTGGTAGGAGAATTGTGGGGATGTGGTAGGGAATATGTGATTAATGTAGGATTAGTATAAATGGGTGGTTGATGGTTGGCACAGACTTATTGGGCCGAAGGGCCTGTTTCAGTGCTGCATCTCTCTATGAATCTATGTATATCCTTTGCAAATGATTAAATAGCTGCTAAGCTATCCTCTCCAATCTGCTGCTCAGACTTCCCATGCTATGAAAATAATATTTGTGCTTTTGTTTTGTTTCATTCGTGGATCTTGACCCAAAGCTACCATTCTGTGTGATGCAATGCTCAGCTGTTTAAAGCATTGGTAAGTTTCCAGCAGCACTGCTCAGAAGTGTAATAATTGTGGTACATCTGAGTAAATTTTCTAGTAATCCAGTGGAGCAGATTGTCTGCCAATTATAGAACTCACCTGATTCTCATTCCATTGAAGATTGCAGATTCTACAAAGGGTGGGCAATAGTGCTGCAACAGATTACCACCCAGACAAATAAAACAAAAATACTACAGATGCTGAAAAACTGAAATAAAAACAAGAAATGCTGGAAATACTCAGCAGGTCTGGCAGCATCTGTGGAGCGAGAAGCAGAGTTAACATTTCAGGTCAGTGACCTTTCATTAGAATGGGCAAAGGTTAGAAATGTAATAGGTTTTAAGCAAATAAAGCAGGGGTGGGGCAAGAGATAACAAAAGGGAAAGTGTTGATAGCACAAGGTCACAGAGAATAACTGACCAGAAGGTCATGGAGCAAAGGCAAGCAGTATGTTAATGGTGTGCTGAAAGATAAAGCGTTAATACAGAGAGAGTGTTAATTGACAGAAAAATGAACAGCCCTGGCCCAAAGCACAAACATGACAAAAACAGCAGTAAAACAAAATGAATGATGAAACAAATTAAAACAAAATAAACAAAGAAAAAAGAAAAAAGAAAAAAATAACTAAAAATAAAAAGGGGGGGCCTATCATGCTCTGAAATGATTGAACTCAAAGTTCAGTCCGGCGGCCTGTAGCGTGCCTAATGAGATGTTGTACCTCAAGCTTGCGTTGATGTTCACTGGAACACTGCAGCAAGCCCAGGACAGATATGTGGGCATGAGAGCAGGGGGCAGTGTTGAAATTGCAAGCAATCGGAAGCTCGAGGTCATGCTTTCAGACTGAGCGGAGGTGCTCCGCAAAGTGGTCACCCAATCTGCATTTGGTCTCCCCAATGTAGAGGAGACCACATTGTGAGCAGCGAATACAGTATACTACATTGAAAGAAGTACAAGTAAATCGCTGCTTCACCTGAAAGGAGTGTTTGGGGCCTTGGAGAGTGAGGAGAGAGGAGGTAAATGGACAGGTATTACACCTCCTGCGATTGCATGGGAAGGTGCCGTGGGAAGGAGACAAGGTGTTGGGAATAATGGAGGGGTGGACCAGGGTGTCACAGAGGGAACTATCCCTTCGGAATGCTGACAGGGGAGGGGAAGGGAAAATGCATTTGGTAGTGGCATCACGCCGGATGTGGCATAAATGGCGGAGGATGATCCTTTGGATGTGGAGGCTGGTGGAGTGGAAAGTGAGGACAAGGGGAACCCTGTCGCGGTTCTGAGAGGGAGGGGAAGGGGTAAGGCTAGAGGTGCGGGAAATGGGCCAGACACGGTCGAGGGCCCTGTCAACCACAGTGGGGGGGAATCCCAAGTTTACTTTTGTAAAGACAAAAGTTCATCTCAATCAGTCATCTACAGAATCCTTTATAGGTAAAGCGAGTTGATGGTGATTATCAGTCCTCACGCCATTTGTGCTAAGATGTGCCAATGAATTATGTTATGACTGGAGTAATTGCCTTTCAACAAAGGGAACTTCTCCAAAATGATCATTACAAATGAACTGCACTAATCAATGCAGGTGATCACAGTAAAATAGGCCAGGATTTCACAAAGAGGTGGTGGCCCCAGCCACTGACTGCAAAACTGGGGATGAGACCACCTCCGCCGGCCCGGAAGCCACATCCTTAATTAACGGTCCGCAGGCAATTAACTCTTTGCAGTCCTGGCTTCTGCCCCTCTGAGGCATGATGTCCTGCCTATAAAAGCTTCTGGCCAATCAGAGGGCTGGTAGCTCTTCAGGCTCAGCAGTGCCACCAGGAGCGGTGGCCACTGCTGGGATTGCAGCAGGCACCAGACCCAGCCAACGATGAAGGCTGTAGAAGAAGTTAAGTGCGGTCAGGGCATACTAGGGAAAATCAGCCAGGCCCCAGTGAAGGGGGGGAGGTCCATTGCAAGGGTGGGGGTGTTCCAGTGGGTGTGGCCCATGTCACTGGGGGCTCTCCGTGGGACACGAGGTGCCCAATCAGGAGGGCCCTCTCAGCCCACAAGGAGGCTGCCAGGCTTAACTGGCCGGCCTCCCCAGTCCACAAAGTTTCCATCCACCAGCGGAAGCGGGAAGAAGCCCTTAAGTGACCATTAATTGGCCACTTAAGGGCATCAATTGGCCTTAGGCAGGGCAGGCTACCTGCCACTTCTCCTGCTGCTGGTAAAGTACAAGCAGGGAGAGTAGGTAATGGGCAAAGCGCCCCTCGCCATCCCACCCGACTTTACAGCCCCCCCACCTTCCAGACCGCTTCCGGGGGGCGTAAAATCCCAGCCACAGCCACAAATAGGTTGTGGTTTTTCAGGCAAGAATTTGATAACTATAAGCATTGATCAGTATAACAGATTCTATTGCATTACCAAAGTGATTAAAAACATGTGCACCCCAGAACCTGAGTGTAACAGCCACTAATGGAAGTATCACAGTAGATTAGGAAGAGGAGCATAGAAGGCAACCCAAGAGTGCAGGAAGTATAATACTTAAAGCAAATGTGACCTGTGGATTCTCACAGGATAGACAACTACAATGGAGGAAGGGAAAGATTAGATTAGATTAGATTAGATTAGAGATACAGCACTGAAACAGGCCCTTCGGCCCACCGAGTCTGTGCCGAACATCAACCACCCATTTATACTAATCCTACACTAATCCCATATTCCTACCAAACATCCCCACCTGTCTCTATATTTCCCTACCACCTACCTATACTAGTGACAATTTATAATGGCCAATTTACCTATCAACCTGCAAGTCTTTTGGCTTGTGGGAGGAAACCGGAGCACCCGGAGAAAACCCACGCAGACACAGGGAGAACTTGCAAACTCCACACAGGCAGTACCCGGAATCGAACCCGGGTCTCTGGAGCTGTGAGGCTGCGGTGCTAACCACTGCGCCACTGTGCCGCCCAAAAATGGGCAATCTATGGGGGACTGGGCAGTTCAGTTGGCTAGATGGCTAGCATGTGGTTCAGTACAATATCAACAGCATGGGTTCAATTCCCATCCTGGTCTGAGGAAGGCAATGGGAAGTTACCTCATATACCCTCTTGTCTAGTCATACTCATCTCTCCTAGTGGGCAAAAAGAGCAGAGGACCTGCCCTCAAGCAGACCACCACTGCGCAGCACCTACTCTATGAACGGTGTTGAAATTACTAAGGATGGGATCGAAAGGGATGTAGGAGTCTCGGTAGACTTGACTCTCAACATGTTCAACCAATGCAGAGCTCTGGTCAAACACAATCTTTGGTACTATGCCCAGTTCTGCTTATTGAAACACTAGGAAGATATCATGTAGTGAATGCAGTGCAGAGTACAGTGACTACACTTCATTGGCTGCAAAAAGCTTTGGGATGCCCTGAGTTTGTGAAATGCATACCTTTCTTTTCTAGTGCAGAGAAGAACCACAGCAAAAATTGGAGACATTTGGGTTTCTCATCCACAAAAGGAGGCAGCAAAGATTATCTTATTGAAGTATAAAGGATTACAAATGATATGGAAAAGGTAAATCCGGAGAATTACTTCCAGCGAAATTGAGAGTAGACACAAGTTCAAACTATTAAATGGCAACTTTAATGATTCCAGCAGAATGTCTGCACCGCCCTACCTGGAAGCCCATTCGATGTATTAATCATTCTACATGTAAAGAAGACCTGCATGATTTCTGCCCTTAATTTGCCTTTAGTTAGTTTAAACCTGTGCTGCTTGTCCGACTGTGATGATTTTCATTAAATGATGTACCAATTTATTTTTTTCGATATTGTTCACTATCTTATATCCTTCTGCGAAGTCACCTTCTTTAAAGGCTGTATCTGATTCTGTGCCAAAGATTTTTAGATGCACTGTCTACTCTCACTTGTGGAGGGCTGTCAGATCATACACAATGGCAACGAACATAAGAATACAGGAACATAGGAGCAGGAGGAGAGCATTCAGCCTCTCAAACCTGTTCCACCATTCAATTAGATCATGGCTGATTTGTATCTTAACACCATCTATCCACCCTCTGTAACTCTTAATACCCTAATAAATCAATAAGTCTTAGATTGCAATTAACCTAGCCTCAACAACCTTTGGGGGGAGAGAGTTACAGATTTCCACTACTCATTGTGTGAAGAAGTGCTTCCTGACATCACCCCTGAAAGGCTCAGCTCTAATTTTAATGTTATGCCCTCATTCTGGATTCCACCATTAGAGGAAATAGTTTCTCTCTATAGACCCTATCAAATCCTTTAATGATCTTATATACCTCAATTAGAACACCCCTTAATCTTCTATTCTCAAGGGAATACCAACCTAGTCTATCTAACCTGCCCTCACAATTTAAATCTTTTAGCATTCTGGTGAACTTACACATCCATGGCTAATATATTTTTCCTGAGGTGCAATACCCAGTGCTCCAGATAGTCTCTCACCAGAGCTCTGTACAGTGGTAACATAACTTCCACCCCTTTGTATTCCAACCCTCTTGAGATAAAGACTAACATTCCATTAGACTTTTAATTATAAATAAAAACAAGAAATGCTGGAGATACTCAGCAGGTCTGGCACCATCTGTGGAGAGAGAAGCAGAGTTAACGTTTCAGGTCAGAAGTTAACTCTGCTTCTCTCTCCACAGATGCTGCCAGACCTGCTGAGTATCTCCAGCATTTCTTGTTTTTATTTCAGATTTCCAGCATCTGCAGTATTTTGCTTTTAATTTAGGCTTTTAATTATGCTGTGTACCTGTCCACTAGCTTTTAGTGATTTCTGTACATAAATCACTGCATTTCTCTTCTCCTTCACAGTTCCCAGCTTCTCACCATTTAGAAAGTACTCGGATCTATCTTTTTTAGATCCAAAGTGGATGATTTTATACTTTCCCACGTTGGACTCCATCGCTGCAGTTCTGCCCAATTAGTTAATTTATCAATGTTCCTTTGCAACTTTCTGCTCCTAATCTACATGATTTATTATACTACTAAACTTGGTGTCATCATCAAACTTGGATATATGGTTTTCTATTTCTTCAACTAAGTCATTTATTAATGTCGTGAAAAGCTGTGACCTCAGTACAGATCTCTGAGGAACACTAGGCACATCCTGCCAATTTAAGTACATACCCATTATCCCTAATCTCTGTCTCCTACCTCCATAGCTCTCTATCCATAACAATAGGTTTCCTCCAATTCCATGCACTCTCATTTTTATTAACAGTCTCTTATATGGAACCTTATCAAATTCCTTAGAACACTCCCTTATATCCCACACTAGTTGCCTCCTCAAAAAATTCAACTAGTTTTGTTGGACATGAACTCCCCTTTACAAATCCATGTTGACTCTTTCAGATCAGTTCATATTTATCCAAGTTGCTCAAGCATTTTGTCCCTAATAACAGATTGTAGTAACAAAAGCAAAATACCGTGGATGCTGGAAACATTAAATAAAGATTCTCAGACCCCAAAGCCTCTGCATCAGCAGGAAGAGATGCACTTACCGTGCCTATGAGCTGCAAAGTGAGGTCGCTACTGCAGATGTCACCAGTATTGCCATGTGCATAATAGCACAGTGCCACCAGCCATTGATCTAAATGAGTTATACTGCCTACTAATGTCATGTGTATGGAGGCAAGTGATTGATATGCGCCTACTACTATTCCATTCTCCATTGAAAAGCTGACTGAATAATAATCACATATATTTCACAATGGGTAATGAACATGCTGGACCTCTGCCCAGAAGAAGATGGCCTCTCATCAACCCTGCCACTGCTATCTCTTCATCACTCATACTTAGTGCCTCAGTTGTGTTTTTTTTTCAATTTCACTATGATCTTCTCCCACAGTGTGTGCATCTGTACTGCTACCTGCTTCAGTTAGAGATGGCAATAGCTGTTTCTCCAATGAATGATGCACTTCAGTGCACTGGTAAACCACTGGGCTCTTCTTGCTCTATGAAGTGAACAGAAGGCTGTTTTCAGGATAGCTATTCAATTATGCATCCATAATTGGATGCCTCGCTCCCTCAGATTTGCCTATCAGAGATTCAGGTACACTGCTATTCACTACCAATGAGCAATAGGTAACTTATAAGGAGGAAAGGTTTGAGCAGTGTTGGGATTGTGAAGTTTGCTGCTACACTGCTAACTTTCTGTACCCATCAATGTATTTTTTTGTAAATACCCATTGACATTCTCAAAGTTTCTGCTGTTCTGCTGGCATTACTTCACCACTAGTGCAGCTTAAACCCCGACAAAGAGGGTTTCCACTGCGCTTCCCACAAAGTAACACCGGCAAAATGGGAACAGTTCAGAGGACTTGCCAGGCCTAAATCTTCACCAACTGCAACATTCCTTAAACGTTCTGTGCTTTACAATAATACTCATACCTCAACTTTGTATCTTTCTTTAAATTGTGCAATTTAATCCAGACTTTGTGCCAGGTGCTCCATTTTTTAAAAAACTAGAGTTAATTCTTTCTGTGACAAAATGTTTATTTAGGAAGCACCCTTCCCACCCAAACATCTGTTTGTGAACTTCTAGTGCATGTTGCAACTAATTCTAAAATCAGCCTTTTCTAACAAATTGATGGGTCATTATTCACAAATTTGGTGCTTTCCTCAACTAGATTCCCTTTGGGTTGGCAATACACTGGGGATGTTATTAGGGCAGGTGCCAGTTGAAATTGGAGCAGGACCCGATTACCCTGCAGCTTTCATCAGGCAGCTGGGGCTGGGGCTTCTTGAGCCTTCCCCCTTTCCAAATGGCATCATAAAGTAGGCTGGACAGGCAGATTGAAATCATGGACGTGATTTTACCAGGCCCCCAGTTGGCAGGCTAGGAGGCAGGAGGGTGCCGGTAAAATACCAGGGAGCTGCGTTGGGAGTGCGCCCTGATGTACTCCCACCACTGGGCCATTTTACCAACTGCAGGAGTGGCAGCAGTTTGGCTGCCCACTGACTGGAGACGGGTGGCCAATTTGAGTAATTAAAGGCCCAACTGAGCCTTTTCCAAGGCCACCGGCAGCTTGTCGGCCATGGAGCAGCCCCCATCCCCCCCCCACGACATGGGGAGGCCATCAGCTGCATGGAGACAGCCTCCCTGAGCTTCCTGGTGGTTAGAGGGGGGGGAGGGCATCGTATTTGGAGGGTCCATGGCCCAAGGAGGGTCACTCCTCCATTCGCCTGCCTGGCCTCGACAAAGAAAAAACTTTTCCAACTCCCTGCAAGGGCATCTCAAAATGGAGGCACCCTCTCGTTCTCCTTGCAGTTTCAACAGCGGCCACCTCTCTCAGTGGAGCTGCCGAGCATGCAGAGCTGCCGGCCCTTTGATTGGCTCAGCAGCATGGAGAGCTAACCCACCATCCTGAACTGGATGGTGATCCTAGTGGTAGCCAATTAAGAGGCTGTTGCTGGGAGGATTGTCGCCGTGGTCCTGTATTTGGTCCCAACGTTGGGACTTACCCCTGCTGAAAAATCCCGGCCCATGTGCTGGAATTCCTGCCAGTCTTTTCTCTGATGCCATGAATGTACTGTATGTCTGCACAAGGCTGGTAGGAGTGTGTGACCATCGAAGCAGCTGGTCAGAAATACTTGGAATGAACTTGCCAGCACTGATCCCCAGTAGCCTCTCAACATCAGGGCGGCATAGTGGCGCAGTGGTTAGCACCGCAGCCTCACAGCGCCAGCAACCCGGGTTCAATTCTGGGTACTGCCTGTGTGGAGTTTGCAAGTTCTCCCTGTTTCTGTGTGGGTTTTCGCCGGGTGCTGCGGTTTCCTCCCACAGCCAAAGACTTGCAGGTTGATAGGTAAATTGGCCATTATACATTGCCCCTAGTATAGGTAGGTGGTAGGGGAATATAGGGACATGTGGGATTAGTGTCTTCTTTGGCCTCCTTATCTCGAGAGACAATGGATAAGCGCCTGGAGGTGGTCAGTGGTTTGTGAAGCAGCGCCTGGAGTGGCTATAAAGGCCAATTCTAGAGTGACAGGCTCTTCCACAGGTGCTGCAGAGAAATTTGTTTGTCGGGGCTGTTACACAGTTGGCTCTCCCCTTGCGCCTCTGTCTTTTTTCCTGCCAACTACTAAGTCTCTTCGACTCGCCACGCTTTAGCCCCGTCTTTATGGCTGCCCGCCAGCTCTGGCGAATGCTGGCAACTGACTCCCACGACTTGTGCTCAATGTCACAGGATTTCATGTCGCGTTTGCAGACGTCTTTAAAGTGGAGACATGGACGGCCGGTGGGTCTGATACCAGTGGCGAGCTCGCTGTACAATGTGTCTTTGGGGATCCTGCCATCTTCCATGCGGCTCACATGGCCAAGCCATCTCAAGCGCCGCTGACTCAGTAGTGTGTATAAGCTGGGGATGTTGGCCGCCTCGAGGACTTCTGTGTTGGAGATACGGTCCTGCCACCTGATGCCAAGTATTCTCCGGAGGCAGCGAAGATGGAATGAATTGAGACGTCGCTCTTGGCTGACATACGTTGTCCAGGCCTCGCTGCCATAGAGCAAGGTACTGAGGACACAGGCCTGATACACTCGGACTTTTGTGTTCCATGTCAGTGCGCCATTTTCCCACACTCTCTTGGCCAGTCTGGACATAGCAGTGGAAGCCTTTCCCATGCGCTTGTTGATTTCTGCATCGAGAGACAGGTTACTGGTGATAGTTGAGCCTAGGTAGGTGAACTCTCGAACCACTTCCAGAGCGTGGTCGCCAATATTGATGGATGGAGCATTTCAGACGTCCTGCCCCATGATGTTCGTTTTCTTGAGGCTGATGGTTAGGCCAAATTCATTGCAGGCAGCCGCAAACCTGTCGATGAGACTCTGCAGGCATTCTTCAGTGTGAGATGTTAAAGCAGCATCATCAGCAAAGAGGAGTTCCCTGATGAGGACTTTCCGTACTTTGGACTTCGCTCTTAGACGGGCAAGGTTGAACAACCTGCCCCCTGATCTTGTGTGGAGGAAAATTCCTTCTTCAGAGGACTTGAATGCATGTGAAAGCAGCAGGGAGAAGAAAATCCCAAAAAGTGTGGGTGCGAGAATACAGCCCTGTTTCACGCCACTCAGGATAGGAAAGGGCTCTGATGAGGAGCTACCATGTTGAATTGTGCCTTTCATATTGTCATGGAATGAGGTGATGATACTTAGTAGCTATTAGTGTAGGATTAGTATAAATGGATGGTTGATGGTCGGCACAGACTCGGTGGGCTGAAGGGCCTATTTCAGTGCTGTATCTCTAAATAAAATCACTTTTTTACTGTCCACCTAGTGAAGCTTTCCCACCACTACAATTGCCTGATCACTGGAATTCCAATAGTTTCAGGCTTACAACCGTTCAGTGGTTAAGAATTCCTGTGGGGTGGCATTTGTTAGGGTGGTGTGGCAGGATCAGAATTTTTTGGTCCCAAAATTTTTCAATATTTGTACAGGCAAAGTGCCTCACTAACCATTTCTGAAACAATAAAGGACCATTATCACAGAAGCTCATTAGTTGTCATCACATCTAGTGAAATTATCTTCTTAGAAACTGCACATGTAAAACCATCCATTCCCCTAATTTTGTTCATGGGTCTTGAATTCCAATGAAAAATGGATATTTATCTGTTTTTTTAAAAATATGGTATGTCAAAATTGTAAGCACATACAATCGATCTCTCAAATTATTTGTCTCTTACAGTGTTGCACCATTACACAAATATCATTTCAGTAATAGCACCATTAGAATGAAAGGAGCCATTACAACAATGATGTTATATATAGCCAAGCTATTCACAAGTGAAATCCAAGATCAAGAAACTGAAGCAGTTCATTACTTTTCACAATATCACCTGTGTTTTTTTTCCTTTAAAATGTCAATAGCAACAAGTTGCATTTATATGGCACCATTAACATAGAACCATGTCCTTCGGAAAATACAGTCAAAAATGGGTGAGATTTTAACCCACTCAAAACCGATCCACTTGCACAAAGTTAAAAGTGGGCCCAATTTGACACTGAGCCCAAAGCCCTATTCTAGGAGGGGTGACCAAAAGTTTCGTCAAAAAGTTGGAACTTAAAGAAAAAGAAGCTAGAGTGGATTTCGGGAGAAAATTTCAGATCGAGGGGCCTAGGCGGCTGAAGGAATGGCTGCAAATGGAAGACTCAGAGTAATGGAGAGTTTGTGGAGTGGGTTACAGGATTGGAGGAGGTTTTAGAGATAGGGCTGGGGCAAGGCCATGAAGGGATTTAACCATGAGGATGATAATATTAAATTTGAGATATTGGAGGACCAGGAACCAATGTAATGAGGACAGAGGTGATAGGTGAACTGGATAGGATATGTATAGCAGAATTTTGGATAGCTGAAGTTTATGAAGTTTTGAGAATGGAAGGCCAGCCAGGAGAGCATTGGTTTAGTTGAACTTGGGGTAACAAAGGCATAGATGAAGGTATCAGCAGCAGATAATAAGGGGAATAAGGAAATGGCAGAGGTATTAGACAAATATTTAGTGAGTGTCTTCACCGTCGAAGACATAAAAAAACAGAAATAGTGGGGAGCCAAGAGTCTAATGAGAGTGAGAAATTTAAAGTCATTAATATTATTATTAATATTGGTTGGAGTCATACCTAGCCCAAAGGAAGATGGTTGTGGTTGTTGTAGACCAATCATCTCAGTCCCAGGACATCACTGCAGGAGTTCCTCAGAGTAGTGTGCTAGGCCAAGCCATCTTCAGCTGCTTCATCAATGACCTTCCCTCCATCATAATGTCAGAAGTGGGGATATTCACTGATGATTGAAATATGTTCAGAACCATTTGCAACTCCTCAGATACTGAAGCAATCCGTGTCCAAATGCAGCAAGACTTGGACAACATTCAGGTTTGGGCTGATAAGTGGCACATAACATTTGCGCCACACAAGTGCCAGGCAATGATGATCTCCAAAAAGAGAGAATGTAATCATCTCCCCTTGACATTCAATGGTATTACCATTGCTGAATCTCCCACTATCAACATCCTGGGGGTTACCATTGACCAGAAACTGAACTGAAGCAGCCACATAAGTACTGTGGTTACAAGAGCAGGTCAGAGGTTGGGAATTCTGCAGTGAGTAACTCACCTCCTGACTCCCCAAAGCCTGTCCACCATCTACAAGGCACCAGTCAGGATTGTGACACTCAAGAGGCTCAACACCATCCAGGACAAAGCAGCCTGCTTGATCGGCACCCCATTCACCACCATAAACATGCACTCCCTCCACTTCCAATTCACAGTGGCAGCAGTGTGTACCATCTACAAGATGCACTGCAGTAACTCACCAATATAGGGACAGGTGGGGATGTTTGGTAGGAATATGGGATTAGTGTAGAATTAGTATAAATGGGTGGTTGATGTTCGGCACAGACTCGGTGGGCCGAAGGGCCTGTTTCAGTGGTGTATCTCTAATCTAAAGACTCTGTGACTGCACCTTTCACACCCGTGACCGTGACCTCTACCAGCTAGAAGAACACCACCACCTGCAAGTTCCCTTCCAATCCACACACTATCCTAACTTGGAACTATATCGCCGTTCCTTCACTGTCACTGGGTCAAAATTCTGGAACTCCCTCCCAAACAGCACTGTAGGTGTACCTACCCCACATGGACCGCAGTGGTTCAAGAAGGCAGCTCACCACCACCTTCTCAAGGGCAATTAGGGATGGGCAACAAATGCCAGCCCAGCCAGCGACCCCCATATTCCATGAAACAAATTAAAAATGTAAAGAGAAAATTATTGGAGAGATTAGTGGGTCTGAAAGCTGACAAATTCCCTGGACCTGGTGGTCTACATCCTAGGGTGCTAAAGAGGTGGCTGCAGAGATAGTGGATGCACTGGTTAAGATTTTCTAAAATTCCCTAGATTCTGGAACAGCCCGAGTGGATTGGAAGTTTGCAAATGTAACATTGCTATTGAAGAAAGGAGGGAAAGAGAATACAGAAAACTGGCCAGTTGTCAGGGAAATGCTGGAATTCATTATTGAGGAAATGGTAACAAGGCACTTAGAAAATCAGAATATGATTAAGTATTGTCAACATGATTTTATGAAAAGCAAATCGTGTTTGGCAAATTTATTAGAATTTTTTGCGGATGTAATTAGCAGCGTAGATAAAGGGGAACCTGTGGATGTAGTATAATTGAATTTTCAAAAGGCATTCAATAAAGTGCCACAAGAAAGGTTGTTGCATGAGATAAGGGCTCATGGGGTTGGGGGTAATATATTAACATGGATAAAGGATTGGTTAAGGGACAGAAAACAGACAGGAGGAATAAACAGATCATTTCAGGTTGGTAGACTGTTAGTAGCAGGGTGCTGCAAGGATCAGCGCTGGTGCCTCAGATATCTACATCTATATTACTGATTTAGATGACGGAACCAAGTGTAATGTATCCAGGTTTGCTGATGAGACAAAGTAAAGTGGGAAAATAAGCTGTAAGGAGGACACAAAAGGCTGGATTTTACTGTGGGCTTCAGGACCCAGACGTCAAGACCAAGTGGGACTCCCGAGCTCACACTTACTGGGAGCAAGACCAGTGGAGCAATCTTTCTGGAGGCGGCCTTCTAATTGGCTGCCTCTGGGCTCACCATCCAATTAAGATGGTGAGCAGCTTGTCGATGTTGTCGGCCCAATCAGAGGGCTGGTGACTCTGGAGTCTCGGCAGCTCCACTGGGAGAGGTGGGCACTGCTGAGGTAGGTCAGGGATCATGAGGGCGTCTCAACATGGAGGTGCCTTTACTGGCCTGCATAGTATTAAGCCTATAATAAAGATCTATGCTGGTAAGAACATATGGATGGAAGGGAAATCCTTCCGCTGGATTGGTCTTGGCTGTGATTGCAGACTTTAATAAATCCAGTCCACTCTTTGCAGCATGGAGCCTATGGCTCCAATGGACCCCCAGCCTGCTGCAGGGAGGTTGCCTCTATTGAACTGATGGCCTTTACATGCAGCAGGGAGCTACTCCGCTGCTGGCCAAATGGCAGTGAGGCAACAAAATCACCCTTAATTGGGCACTTAACAATGTTCCCAGGCTGCCCCGAGAAACTTTCTCACTGGCAGGAATGTCTCAGGGAGCCATCTTGATGCGGCTGTCCCCTATTTTCCCAGTCCAGCCAGCCTCCAGGCCCATCACCACGGGGCCCAAAGAGTCTGCAAAGGGATAGAGACAGGTTAACTGAGTGGGGCAAAAAGGTGGCAGATGGAGTGTAATGTGGGGATAATGATAGAAGAATAGGAAACCTGAATATTTTTTAAGTGGTGAGAAACTGTTAAATATGGATGTTTAGAAGGATTTGGATGTCCTTGTACAGGAAACGCAGCAAGTTAAATTGGAGGTACAGATAGCAGTTACAAAGGCAGATGATATGTTGAACTTTATTGCAAGAGGGTTAGAGCGAGGAAGTCTTTTTGCAGTTATACAGGGTTTTGGTGAGAGCTGTTTGCCACACCATTTCCAGAACTTTGTTCAGAATTTGCTATAAAGTAGGAATAGAAAAACATGGAAGTCCCAGGTACAATGATTTTTGTTTGCTATTTTGTCCAATTTAGGAGTGATAAAGTGAAAAATGTAAAAATCTTTAATATGGTCAGCCCAGAACAGAAAGTTATAAATGCATAGTGGCTGCAAAATTGGACAGGGCCTGAAAACAGGCATGGGGATAACGATGCGGGATTACCCTGTGCCTGTTGCTTCTGATGCAGGCAGCATGCAAACTTTGTCCTGTCTGCTAATTTAAAAATGATTGTAATGTGCAGCCAGTGCTAAGCATGCTCTTAAGTGGTTGCCTATCTGAGCAGGGGGGCCAAAATCGTGAGAGGCTAGCTTGAGTTAACACGAGCCTGCACTGCTTAAAGCTAGTCTGAAGTAAAGGCTTGCTTGGGTCTGCAAATGAGACCTGACCCAAGCCTAACAGCACCCCATCTAACCCCGAGCCGGCCCGAGTCCTTCCATTTTGTCCCGTGCCCGACCCGACCTGACCCGACCATCAGTTAACTTACTTCCACTTTTCACTTTGTTCCTTACCTGCACAGGTTTAAAATAACTGTAGCAAAACCACCTTTAAAGTCCAAAAAGTAAATTAATATTAAAGTCACTTACCTGAGGTGGTGATAGGATGTGTCCGATCCAGCCCAAACCCGAATGTCGGACCTGGAAGTGCGACCCGACCTGAACCCGACACATGTCGTCGGGTCCCGTTGGGTTCGGGTCGGGTCGGAGGCCTGTAGACTGAAGTTCTTAAAGAAGAGGTGAATTGTGGCTGAAGCAGATGCTGTAACTCTCTATAAAAGTGATTTTGACTTGGGAAACATGCACAACATGGCAGAGAGGTGAAGAGGAAGAGAGATGTCATTTATTCACAGTGGCCAGGAGGCCTGCCAGACAAAATTTGCAAAAGCAATGGCAGCAGTTAGTCATGGTGGTCAATGCCAGGAGTCTACCCTAAGGACCTGCCTGGATACAGTGCCGCAAAAAGTTCACGGCCTTAGGCGCATGGTCAAGGTCAGTGAATGTATCTTCAAATGTTATATCCCACCAACTGGACCACTAGTCTCAGACACTGCTCAATGCACCACACCCCCATCATTCACCTACCAATGAACTCTATCAGTCATGACTCATACCAAATGTTAATAGCTTCATTTCACACTCATGCACTAACAATGCTGCAAGCTTCACATCCACATCTCACAGCTTTCACACACTGCCAGTTTTGCAGCCATGACATGCACATCACCCAAACACATTGTACTGACACTGACACAGTTCCCTCTGTTTTTTAGAATAAGGTGGCCCATAATAGGCAGCAAGTAACTGGTGGGGGGAACAGGCACGGCTTCACAGCCTTACCCGCATCATTATAGCAGCCATGGCTGAGGCTGTGGCCAGCAGTGAGGCTGAAACCATCGAAGATGATTATCCTCTTACCTAATCCTCCTTCTCACATCCCACTTCCCTCTTATCTCACAATCTCTTCTGATTTAAAGCTGCAGATGGTGTAAACTTGCTTTCCCCCCGTCCCCTCACCACAACCCTATCCTTAAGCCTTTCTCCTTTCAAATACTCAAGAACTGCAACAAGCTCTGGTGCCAGAGGTGGAAGAGAAAGAAAACAGTGATGAAGAAGAGACATCATCCCTCACTAACAAACTCACAGCTACCAGCTCAAATATTGACCCTGCGCATACTTTAGAGGACAGCTTACAAATGACAGCTGCATGTGGTGACACATTGGCAGGAGTGACCTGCAGCTAGGGCAGGGGACAAGGGTAGCAGAGATGCCACCTCACCAGGGGTGGGGTTACACACAAGCTCTGCTGCAGAGGTCTCAGATGAGCATTTTGATGAGGTGGCCTACAGAAGGCAGATGAGATGGCACAATGAAATGTTTGGTGCATTGGCAGGCCTAATAGAAAGCATGCTGTCAATTTCAAGGAGCATGGAGGTGTCCAGTACCAACTAGTCACAGGGCTTTGCACAAAGATTGGAGGCCATTCTTTCCAGCATGTAATTGGTGGCTAACTGAATTAGCACACTAAACCATGATTCAGCACCTGATGGCTGATGTCTCAGCTTCCATCGCAGCACAGTGGACACCCAACATCTGGGTGCTGCAGTGGAAGCTCAGAGTACTGTAAAGCAAGATGAGCTTGCTGCCACACAAGCTCAGATTGCTGCCATCATGGCTGTGGATACCCGTGTTCAAAAGATCTTGCAGGGTGTCGAAGCAGTCCTGCAATCTGTCCTCCAACACATCGCTAGAACTGCTGAAGTGCCACCCTGGGGTAATGGCAGTGGCTCCATGGAGCATGAACCTGCTGTTCTCTTTCAGGATGACAGCATTTGTCCTCCCACAACTGCCACTCTGCCAGTGCCCTTGCTGTTGCCTCTCAGCCAGCCAGCCTGGTGGCTGCTGCCAATGATGAGATGGTGCAGTCCAAAGCTGGATCCTCAAGGCCCAGAGCTGCATGAAGTTGTCCTGCAAGGCTATCTGCAGTCTCCCCCACTGAAAGTCAGTAGCCTGCCACCAGCCATGCTGCAGCCACTGTGGTAGCACTATGTTGGAGCACCAGGCAAAGGTACAGGCACTAAGGGAAACCACAAGGGTGATTAGTTGACACTTGTATGCAATATGGCATGATTTCATTTATATTTTAGTTATGAATGTTTTTTTTGTGGTGGCTTTTTTTGCATTGTGGCCAAGTAGGCACTGTGATCAGTAATAGAGGGAAAGACTGCTGGCTAGTGGGGAATTGAGATTGTGTTTTCTGGTTTCACAGTTGATGAGGCGATCATGGACGGACCAGCTAGAAAGGGCTTTATTGGTTGCCTCCTCCCTTCCTCTTTCTCCTCCTCCTCCTCAGCTAGTTGCATATAGCTGGTGGCAAGGGCTATGCCCTCAAGATGGTGAGATTATGCACCATCTTGACATTTGCTCTGCCAAGTACTGCAGAGTACCTTCAGGGTGGTCCAGGCAACAGAAGCGTTGTTTCAGTATGCCAATGTGTTCTCCACGATATTTCGTGTGGCCGCATAACTTCCATTGTATGCATACTGTACATGTGTATGCACTGGAGTCATGACCCATGTCATCAATGGATAGCCCTGTTGCCCAGTATCCACTCTCTGGTTTGTTGTGGTGGCTCAAGCACAAATGGTATTGTGAACTGGATGAAGGCATCATGACTGTTGCCAGGATACTGAGCATTGACCTGCATGATTTGCTTCGTATGGTCGCAACCAGCTGGACACTGGGGGAGTGGATTCCTTTCGGTTACAGTACATTTCACAGTTGATGTGCAGTGGCTACAAAATAACGTTCGCGCAATCAATGGCACCCTGCACTATGGAGAAGCCTGTAGTCTTCGCGAAGCCGCTTGCTTGCTCTGCCTGCTTCTCTCTGACAAGACAGAATGAAATGTATTCAGCTCTCTTGGAATATAGAACATCAGTGACCTCCCTTATGCAATAGTGGATATCAAGCTTAGAGATATTGCAAATATCGCCTGCTCCAACCTGAAAGGAGCCAGTTGCATAAAAGACCATGGCCATCTGCACAGGCATTGGCAATTTCGTCCTCTTCCTGCTCTAAAGGCTACAGTTATGGCTGCATCAGGCAGCAGATTTCAGTGAGGATGTCCTTAGTGAAGTGGAGACATCTGACACACTGTTTCTCATTCAGGCTGAGGTAGAAGAATTTCTCCCTGAATACCCTGCGGGCATATGGCCTCCTGCTGAGAAGTCTTCTCCCACTCCTTCTCATCTCTCTTCTAATGGCTTGTCCTGCTCTATGTTGCCTCTGCTGCTTCTCCCTGTCATGCTGTAGGCCAAGGGTGATGCACACTACTGCATCCATGTCTGACAGCTACTCCCTGTAGACTTTAGCAACTTTAAACAACTCTAGAAACTACCAACAATTCTACAATTGCAAAACAACATCCAATAGAAATCAATCAGCAACAAACTTGAAAGTAGTTGATGATGCCTTTAAATAGCACTGATGAGGTGATCTTCCCTGCTCCTAAATCCATGTTCAGCTGTGCAAGGTTAAAAGAAGGTGTTAACTGGGGTATTGTGCTCCAAATGGTAGCACTGCGTCAAATAAGCTGATTGACGTCATAATCTGCCTTCTCTGCATACCTCATTGGAAGGTCTCTGCAGGTACGCTAAAGTTCTCACCAAAATGCTGTCTGGCACAGCTTGCACCAGAAGTGTGCACGTGCACCACAGCACCATTTGAATGCTAAAACTGCATTCACAGCACCAAAAAACTGGATTTAATGGCCAGTGTGTTATTTTCTACATAATGAAAAGTTATAACTTTTGTTGTGCTTTCATTTTATAAAAGCAAATAAGTAAATATTAGATAAGTGAAAAAATTGAACAGTACAGGTTCTTCCTGAGTAACAACATTATCTCTTAACTTATCGTTAGACATGGCCTGGAAACGATCATTAAGTTATTTGCCCCTAAATAGGGTTCAAAAAGTAAGTAAAACTAATTGCAGAAACATATGAGGCAGTGAATAGAAATTAGCTTTCTTAGAAATGAAAATAGTAATCCATGGCACCTATGTAATTATTTCCTTTTTACTGATCACTGATGGGAAGACAGTACTTTCAATGCAATTAAAGTTGATTTATCTTAGGGGTGGAGCAGGGCGACGTACCAATGAAGCTAGGATAAAGAGGCTGAATGAATGAGGCCACAATGTACTGGAATCACTCAGCAGGTCTGGCAGCATCTGTGGAAAGAGAAGCAGAGTTAACGTTTCGGGTCAGTGACCCTTCATCGGAACTGACAAATATTAGAAAAGTCACAGGTTATAAGCAAGTGAGGTGGCGGTGGGGCAAGAGATAACAAAGGAGGTCTAGATTGGACCAGGCCACATAGCTGACCAAAAGGTCACGGAGCAAAGGCAAACAATATGTTCATGGTGTGTTGAAAGACAAAGCATTAGTACAGATTAGATGTAAATACACTGAATATTGAACAGCAGCAAGTGCAAACCTGAAAAAAAACAGTGGGTAAGCAAACTGAACAAACAAAGATGAAATGAAATAAATGAAAAAAAAAGATTGTAAAAAATGTAAAAAAGAATGTTAAAAAAAGGAAGAAAAAAATAACTAAAAATGAAAGTAAAATGGGGGGCTGTCATGCTTTGAAATTATTGAGCTCAATGTTCAGTCCGGCAGGCTGTAGTGTGCCTAATCGGTAAATGAGATGCTGTTCCTCAAGCTTGCGTTGATGTTTACTGGAACACTGCAGCAATCCCAGGACAGAGATTAGATTAGATTAGAGATACAGCACTGAAACAGGCCCTTCGGCCCACTGAGTCTGTGCCGAACATCAACCACCCATTTATACTAATCCTACACTAATCCCATATTCCTACCAAACATCCCCACCTGTCCCTATATTTCCCTACCACCTACCTATACTAGTGACAATTTATAATGGCCAATTTACCTATCAACCTGCAAGTCTTTTGGCTTGTGGGAGGAAACCGGAGCACCCGGAGAAAACCCACGCAGACACAGGGAGAACTTGCAAACTCCACACAGGCAGTACCCGGAATCGAACCCGGGTCCCTGGAGCTGTGAGGCTGCAGTCCTAACCACTGCGCCACTGTGCCGCCCTCATGTGAGCATGAGAGCAGGGGGGAGTGTTGAAATGGCAAGCAACCGGAAGCTCAGGGTCCTGCTTGCGGACTGAGCGGAGATGTTCCGCAAAGCGGTCACCCAGTCTGCGCTTAGTCTCCCCAATGTAGAGGAGACCACACTGTGAGCAGCGAATACAGTATACTACATTGAAAGAAGTACAAGTAAATCGCTGCTTCACCTGAAAGGAGTGTTTGGGGCCTGGGATAGTGAGGAGAGAGGAGGTAAATGGGCAGCTATTACACCTCCTGCGATTGCAGGGGAAGGTGCCCTGGGACGGGGACGAGGTGGTGGGGGTAATGGAGGAGTGGACCAGGGTGTCGCGGAGTGAACGATCCCTTCGGAATGCTGACAGGGGAGTCTTTTTGTGGGATATTTCGAGCACTTCCCTTCCCTTCCTCGACTTCTCTGTCTCCATCTCTGGGGAAGGTTGTCTACTAATATCCATTATAAGCCCACCGACTCCCACAGCTGTCTCGACTACACTTCTTCACACCCTACCTCCTGTAAGGACTCCATTCCATTCTCCCAGTTTCTCCGTCTCCGACGCACCTGCTCTGATGATGCTACCTTCCATGACAGTGCTTCTGATATGACCTCCTTTTTCCTCAACCGAGGATTTCCCCCCACTGTGGTTGACAGGGCCCTCAACCGTGTCCGACTCATTACCCGCACCTCTACCCTCACCCCTTCCCCTCCCTCCCAGAACCGTGACAGGGTTCCCCTTGTCCTCACTTTTCACTCCACCAGCCTCCATCTCCAAAGGATCATCCTCCGCCATTTCCGCCACCTCCAGTGTGATGCCACTACCAGTCGCATCTTCCCCTCCCTTCCCTGTCAGCATTCCGAAGGGATCGTTCACTCCGCGACACCCTGGTCCACTCCTCCATTACCCCCACCACCTCGTCCCCGTCCCAGGGCACCTTCCCCTGCAATCGCAGGAGGTGTAATACCTGCCCATTTACCTCCTCTCTCCTCACTATCCCAGGCCCCAAACACTCCTTTCAGGTGAAGCAGCGATTTACTTGTACTTCTTTCAATGTAGTATACTGTATTCGCTGCTCACAGTGTGGTCTCCTCTACATTGGGGAGACTAAGCGCAGACTGGGTGACCGCTTTGCGGAACATCTCCGCTCAGTCTGCAAGCAGGACCCTGAGCTTCCGGTTGCTTGCCATTTCAACACTCCCCCCTGCTCTCATGCTCACATCTCTGTCCTGGGATTGCTGCAGTGTTCCAGTGAACATCAACGCAAGCTCGAGGAACAGCATCTCATTTACCGATTAGGCACACTACAGCCTGCCGGACTGAACATTGAGTTCAATAATTTCAGAGCATGACAGCCCCCCATTTTACTTTCATTTTTAGTTATTTTTTTCTTCCTTTTTTTAACATTCTTTTTTACATTTTTTACAATCTTTTTTTTTTGCATTTATTTCATTTCATCTTTGTTTGTTCAGTTTGCTTACCCACTGTTTTTTTTCAGGTTTGCACTTGCTGCTGTTCAATATTCAGTGTATTTACACCTAATCTGTACTAATGCTTTGTCTTTCAACACACCATGAACATATTGTTTGCCTTTGCTCCGTGACCTTTTGGTCAGCTATGTGGCCTGGTCCAATCTAGACCTCCTTTGTTATCTCTTGCCCCACCCCCACCTCACTTGCTTATAACCTGTGACTTTTCTAATATTTGTCAGTTCCGAAGAAGGGTCACTGACCCGAAACGTTAACTCTGCTTCTCTTTTCACAGATGCTGCCAGACCTGCTGAGTGATTCCAGCATTTCTTGTTTTTATTTCAGATTTCCAGCATCCGCAGTATTTTGCTTTTACCACAATGTACTGCATGGTCTGTTAAATTAGTTTTACCCGTTGAGATATCTTTCAAATATTCTTAGGTTGGAAAGTCAGAGATCAGTATTATTTAGCTATGTGACCAGATTCATTAAGCATGATTGAAATGTAAAGTGCGATGATTGCATCTGTAGCACATGTACCTGTAATTTGAAATTGCTACCATGCTGAACTTAGCTAATGCCCAATAACACTGCAGAAGCTGTGTTCCTAACTTTTACCAAAGCAGACGATAATGCTCAGTTGCCAGTTAAATGTATGCAGCATAATTGTTGTATACCAAATGCTCACAGAGCTAATGTTGTTGCACGTGCTAATTCGGTAAGGGAAATTTTTATTTTAATTTTCATCTCAAGATGTGGGTTATCTAAGGGTAGTTCTTGACTTCAATGGGAATAAAAATCGGGAGAGATGCAAACTGGCTGCCAACTTGCTATCACCCATTTTACATGATTGTGTAAAGTTAAAATTACCCCCATAGCAGAAATCCTGCAGTCCAAATGATCTACCCCGATATGTGACTCTTGGAGGTGGTTGGAAATTGAGACCATGGGCTGCCCTGCAGCTGCCATTCTTTTTGCAATTAGCAGGGTAGTAAAGAGAATTGTTATAAAATGAAAAGCCAGCAGGTGCAGGTATTAAAAAAAAAGATTGCTAGTAAAGGGTAGTATAAACAACATTAAACTCTAGCTGCGTAAAATGTAATGACTATTACCATTCAGGACAGGAAATAATTATCCCATTTTCTAACTGAGTAGGTTTAATACAAGTGGCTTGGATAGCAAATCACCAACATCTGTAAAGCAAAAAAAAACAGCTACTGCTGTAGTTATGGGACCATGGGCAACCACAGAGGTTTCACCAGCTTTCATTTCCACAGATTGTTGGGGGGGGTGGGGGGGGGGGGTGGTTTATAGTTGGCCTCTAATTAAATCTGACCCATGCTTCATACTTAAGATACAGATGATGGCAAATTGCATCGTTTGAAATACATACGGTTTCATTTTTCAGCTTTAATAAACAATATCCTGTCAGAAACCAAACACTTTACCATCAAAGTTAAGAAAATGAAAGAACATGGAGGCATCTGTATAATCAAGTAACAATTGGTGGTTTCCACAGCAGGATTTCGAAACTTGATGGTTGCTAAACTAGTAAGAAATTTACTAAATAAAGACAGAAGGATTTATATGTACCGTATTCTGTAGGAATTCTGGATGTCTGTGTATATTTCCCCTCTGAATTTTATTGCTTGGGAAACGTACTGATTCAACCATCAACAAATAAGTCAGACATTAATGGCAAGCATTCACAGTTTCCAAGATATTATTTGTTGGAAATGAGATTCTAAATAATGCAACCTTTGAAATATATAATATTGTTCAGCACCTCAATAGATTGCATTGCCTGTAAAATACAAATATCTCTGTAGTCATTTTTCATCTTTACCAACTAACTGTGCAGATCTTCATGTGTTGGCAACACAGATCAATAATTTAGGTAGTACTGCCCACCCCTCCCCACCCCCAATGATTTTTTACCCATAAAAATAAATGGGAGCATACCTGAATTCCTGATATAAGCTCCTGACATATGAAGCTCTGTTGAAGGAGCATTGAAGGTTGCAATGCACTCCATCATATTATAAATGATTCGCAGAAAAGGCTAACTCTAGGTCTCAGAAAGTCCTACACCTGGAATTTCACAAGGCTTCTCCTTCTCTTCCACTGTTATTTAATCTGCAGTTTGGCGGAAACCTTGGAGCAATGGTGTAAACGGCCATTTATGCCATTTTCCTGGTTTCACTGAAATTTCAGCATGCAATCATTAGGACTACTAAATACCATGGATTAGGCATCTGAGCTATCAGGAGAGACAACATTGGAACAGGAGTATGCCATTTAGCCTCCCAACCCTGTTCTAGCACCATTCAATGAGATCATGGGTGATCTGCAAATTAACTCCATATACCACCTTTGTCCCATATCCCTCAAGACCTTTGCTTAACAAGAATCTATCAATCTCAGATTTAAAATTAATAATTGATATAGCATCAATTGCTGTTTGACAAGTCAGTTCCAAACTTCTCCCACCCTATGTCTGTAGAGTTTTCGAATTTCACTCTGAAAAGCCTGGCTCTAATTTTTACACTATGCCCCTATACATGAAATGAGGATGTTTACAATGGAGAGAGAGAGAAAAAACAAACCCAGGAGAGATCTAATTGAGGGTTTGAAGATTGTAATTTGTATAGATCAATGCTACACTAATAATATGTTGCATTACTACATGTTCCATAATACAGGGGCATGAACTCAAGATCAGAAGAGGAATGGTGAACAGACAGTTTGGATTGAGCTATTTTACACAAAAGCTGGTGGGTGATTTAGAGGTGATAGCATTAGCAAATTCAAAAAAGAACTTGGATATAAACTTGCAAAGGAAAACTCTGCAGGACTATGGGAAAGAGCAGGGGAGCGGGACTAAATGAATAGCAGTTTCAGAGCCGGCACATAGTCGATGGGCTAAATGGCCTTTTAATGTGCTGTATAATTCTATGGGCTGAATCTTAACTTCCAAAAGCAGGTTAGTTGGAGTCGTGTCAGAGGCTTAAATTCAAAAAATCTGGAACAGGAATGCAACCCACTTCAAAACTGCCCACTTCCAGTTTTAACAGAGGTGGGTCGAGGGGCGGGTGATCAATCCAGTTGTGGAAAGCAGGTAGTCATTTTACTTTCAAGCACAGGCAGTCAGGCGGCCCTGGCCTCAGGAAACTTCTCAGCTTAAAGAGGTGAGAAGGATTGAATTAATGAGGTAAGTGCCTTTACAGCACTGCTTGTGGGCTAGGAGAAGCAGGACTGTTTCCTCCCAACACAACAAGCTAACTTGTAGACTACAAATACTGCACACCCACTTCAGTAATCTGTTTTCCCCCTTCGACCACCTTCAGACCCCTGACCACCATTTTCCCCCTTCCACCACCACCATCTGCTCCACCCCGGACTGCTATCTGCTACTCCATGACCACCATGTGAACACCTCCCCTCCAGCCCCCCACCTCTGACCTCCATTGTAACCCCAAACTCACAATTGGGATTCCCTTGACCACCATTGGACACCCCCAGACCACGATTTCCCTGTTCCCTCACTCCCACCTCAGTGTAGTGTTTGATTGATCAGGGTTTGATTGTATTAGTCTGTCCATTGATCTGTGTTCACTGTGTTTGATTGTTTAAGCCTAGTTGAAACTGAAACTAAAAGAGAGAGAGACCGTTCTGAAAAAGGCATTGTACTGAAATCTTGTAAGTGCTGAAATATTTTAAAATACTGAAAATAAACCAGTTGGTTATTTAATACATGTATGATATCTGCATTGATCTGAGATAAATCAGATAAATATAAAAATATCCAGCAACCCGGCATAAACATAACACTCAGGATTCAGAATACCCCCATTATTGGGATCACCATCCCCCACAAGCTGGACCCTAATCCTCCGTAATCAGGATCCCCTCCATAAGCTCTCTCTCTCTCCCCCTAAATACACCTGCCTGCTTTCATAAGCCACTGAAGCAGGCTTCCCGCCCAAAAGACCTCCAGCTTTTCAATTAGGATACCTGTGAGCTACCAATTAAAGGAATCCTGCACTTAAATTCTGCAGGACATTTGAGAAACCTGTTCTTTCAGGTTTCCGAACATCACAAAGTTCCATCCACCAACCCACCACCCAAGCACTGTACAGAACATGGTTCAGGCTAAAATCTAGGCCTATTATTCTAACTGGAAAGAAATTTAGCAGAGAAAGGAATAGTTGAGTATAAGTTAATGTGTGGTATCTTCCTTCTTTTTTGGGGGCGAATTACCTTGGAGCTTCACCAACTTTGCCATCAGAATGTGCATAGATGGAGTATCCACTGATGTTATGGTGGCAGAACTGGAGAAGCACTGAGAAAATTCCTGCCATTTGTTTTCTTTAAATGGATCAGGTTAGAAAAATATACAAGAGAAAAGAAATGAAATGAAAGAAAAAGAAAAGATAAAGAGCTGAGGCATTAGCAAACTAGGTAAGAGCACCTGATGTATCACACTGTGAGAAGGAATAAGAGCGCTATCCTGTGCCAGTTCCAGCACCAAGATAGAACCCAGAATAGTACAGCAGAGAGATGAACTGTGCATACCATGGCTGGAATTTTACAAGCATAGCCAAGGAGCAGATGCTGAGTCCAGAAGTGGGTGGCGCTGCGTTCCCGAGCCGATCACCAATTGCATCGCTATCACACTCCAGTCAGCCAATTAACTACCAGCAGGCTGTTGGAGGTGTGTGGGGGCAACCATTCCGGGGTTGGAGGTGGGCACTTAGGCAGCAGCCACAGCACCAGATGGCACCAATGGATGTGCTAGTGACATCTTTAAAAGACTGCCAGCACCGGAACGTAAGCGAAGCCCTCCTTGAGTGAAGCCAAGTAGGCGAAGGCCAAGGGGTCAGCGAAGCAGGCATTGTGAAGGCCAGTGGGAGGGGCACTTGTTGGCATGGCAGAAGGAAGGTGGCCCCACGGTTCAGTGAGGACTCCCCGTATGTTCCCCTCCAGGCTCCTCGGGAAAGGCAGGAAGTCCTCTTCCCCAAGGACAGAAGGAGGAGCCCTCAGAGGAAGTCAGCAGCCATGGGGTCATCCAGAGAACCTGGCTGCAGTGCCACAAGCATGTGAATGACCTCCTTCTGCAATATAATGTAATATAGGATTATTACAGGGCAGAATATGTAAATAGTCTGTCAGTGTCATCACAGGAAGTGATGTAACTGAACATCTATAGAACCTTATGTAGAGTGAAACTGGAAGCCATAGATAGCAGATGCATATAAATAAACTCCTGTTCCTGTCACCACCAATCTCTCAGGTATTCTGTTATAAGACTAATCAGAAACAGAATATTACATGGTGGCAGTGGTGGCAACGGTAAATTGAAGAAAAATGGAAAAATCACTGCCCTTACTGGAGAACTTTGAGAAAGTTGCCGGACAGAACCAAGCAGAGGCGTGGCCGAAATGGTCCAAAGATTTATTAAGTACAATACTGCATCAGGTCTCATGGAGAAGCCGGACAAGGAGCGGTTCAGAACATTATTATATGCCTCTTCCCTTTTGTTCTCTGCCACCCCCCAGTCCTGCTTCACTTGCTTAAAATCTATTGCATTTCTAATCTTTGCCAGTTCTGATGAATGGTCACAGACCTGAAACATTAACTCTGTTTCTCTCTCCATAGATGCTGCCAGACCTTCTGAGTATTTCCAGCACTTTCTGTTTGTATTTCCTCTAACCAACCTACCCCACCCCCCTCAGCCCCCTTTCAATGCACTTCAAGTGCCAGCAGCCATTTAGCACTCGACCCCAAAACCCTGGCACCTGAAATACCCCTCTTTGCTATGGCCGCTCTGCCCTTGCCTTTCTGTAAAGGCAAGCTGCCTCACCCAACGGCTGCCAATTGCAGCAATACCCAGAGCTGCCACCTCGTTGCTGGCCTGATATACCTGCCAGGATTCTCATGCCCTGTCACCCCCATGCACTTTTTTGAAAATTGAAACAGACCTGTAAAATACCACTCAAGTGCCACTTTAATTGCCTTAGCACGTTTTTCCAGAACCACATACCATTCCCACCAGACTTGCCATCCGCCCCTCGTAAAATCTGGACCTGGCGTGATGACGTCAGAACTCCGTTCCAATGCCACCCCATGCCTCCAAGGCTGTCTGCAAAGGGGCTGGAAAATCCCAGGCCCATGTGTGGATGAAACATTCACATCATGCACTGGCTCGCAGAACAATGCCTTAGAGAAACCCACTGGTCTCCTCTGTGTATTGATCTGACACTAGGGTGTTATGCCTCCACTTTCTCTACCTAAAAGCCAAGCAAAGAGATGTTTTTTCAGGTGGATTTCTCTGTTAAATCTGTTCTTAGATCATTCCATTTACTAGAAATTCTTCTGGTATATACTGCACTTATGGACAATACCCTATCAAAATATATCATTTGGTCATCAGTGTAACTATCTGATTTGTATGTCTGCACATGGTGCCCTTTGCACCACACGATAAAAGGCCAATGCTTAACCTACTGTTTTTAAAAAATGACTTGCACAGAATGTTGCGGAAAAGAAGTATATGGATGATGTAATTACTCTGCCATTTACAATTCAGTTTGCCAAAGTAAACTATGACAATAAAAGATAATAAGGGCATCTAACTAATGTTACTGCTACTTGAGTTTTGGACTACACAATTTGTGTCTTCATTGGACTGGGCTATAAACCCTGGTATACCAGCGATTGAGTTGCAGCATGTATATCATCTATAAAGATGTTCACAGTAGTGATTAATGTCGGCACTGCACTCAGAAATGACCTGTCTAATAGAATTAGCTTAGGGCTGTGGTAAATCAAATGGTAATGATTAATTTCTGAACATTTTCCATTAAAATGCATCATTAATGTTCAAAGTTAGTTTCCTATTTGAATTAGAGATTGAACAAAATTGAGTTGAACATGTATATTTGTTCAAGGAAATTCAATATATACTATTGCCAGTGAATTGTACTGTTATGATTTCACTCTAAAATAAAATGATTGTGGTTTATAATTATAATGAACTGATCTCCCATGGATTTGCTCACCTGTGTTCTGGGCTCTGAAACAAAGCAGTGGGGATGAATCTCTTCATCAAAACACTCCTTTAGCACATGTTTCTGACCTGTCCTAATGGGAAAAATGGCAGTAGCCTGTAACACTGAGATCGTCACTGCAGAGATACATGATGCCCATTCCCAGCAGGGTGCTGGATGCTTTCATTTGAAATAGATAGGAGCATCCATTTTAATATTTAATGACACAATGCACAGTTATGGGGCTCCCACCCTGCTTTCCTCCTTTTAGGCTTTATGCAAGGAGACAGAAAGTGATACCCATTGAATCTTGGCACTTAGGGTTTCCAGATCATGACCAATGCAGGTAAGTAGTTTTAAATGATCACAAATAAACTTATTTTTGTGAGTTTGAAGTATTTCTGCCCCAATTTTCTTATTTTTAAAGCTTTTTCAAGACACAGAAGTTCTCTTGAGGCTTTGTGCCAAATGTTTTATGTTTGTTTTTTTTGTACTGCATCATGTTGGAAATCAATAGGTTTTCTGAGGGAAATCCCTGAGTGTTAGGTGCAGGGAAGAAGAGGAGAATGCTGGAGAGATGGGGAGTGGGCACGATGTATGAGAGGTTCTCTGTATGCACCAGTGTATGCAGACAGAAGTCACTGGACCTTGCTTTGGTAGATGATTAGTGCAGGCACAGGCTTCAATTGTTATGGTATGTTGTGACAGCAGACATTTAGGTACAGATATGGGTGAAAGCCTGATCAGCCGCCATACAAAATGGCTCTTCAGAAGCTCTCCAGTCAAACCATGCCATGCTTTATATTTCATTGCATGAAAGAAGGCACGGGGTAATTGGCAGCCAGTGAAGCCTGATTGGTTACACCCACCAAGATATTGTTAATCATATTTGCACCCACCTGACAACAGCTTTGGGAGGTATCTTCACAAGTCACAGCCATACAGAGCTCTGCCATTTACTGTAAGGAAAATCTGCTTTTAATGTGTACCCAGGTGCTGGCGCAACAAGTGACAGAAGCAGTCAGCTGTGACCACGGCCTGCATAAGGGACTTCCTAAAATTTCACATTTCTTTATCACTTCATAATACTGTCAAGAAAATCTGCTATGCCAAAGGAGGATTTTTTAATTCATCGATTGGAAACCTACATTAAACTTTTAATGAAACAAAAAGAACTGGAATGCTACGGTATACTCTTAAAAAAAGCTGGCAGCGAAGATGGCCACCGCAATTTGCATTTGAACACTTTACACATTCCAAGACCGCAAAGAGGAGACACATATCTGATGAGCCTGTACCCAAAACAAAGACTTTCTCTATTGAGTGAACCACAGGAGATTTCTTTCATTAGCAAGACATTCAAAGCCATCCTAGGACATTAACCTTGAAAGGGCCAACCCTTCCAGGTGCAAATGTTAATATCTTGAGGTTGGAGGGACTGAATTTCCTGAACGTGAATCTCATTAGAAGGTTCCAGACAATACACTGAGGTCATCATGTGATCATCTGTCCATCTCTGTGAAAATTGGGAGTTTCCCTTGGACTAGGCAGACAAGCCAGTGACTCATTTTGGGCTGAAGCCAGAAGGGCTGCCTCTCTCTCTCTCTCTCTCCAGAAGGCCTGGTGGGACATGTGAAGTCTATCTGCTGGTTGCTAGATCCAAGACAAAGACACCAGGAGGATAAAGCCACCTACAATTCTGCCTGCAAGAAAATGCTGAACCAGGTGGGAAAGCCATAAACTGCACATTTACCAGCCAAAGACTTCAAGAACACACCTTCAGCCAGAAGGCAACAGAATCATCAACCCCACAGGCTGTGCATTAATTTTTATTTGTTCTGGACTCTAATTCAACCACAAATCAACCTTCATAATTCTGTAATATATTTGTGTGGATATGTGATTCTTGTGTGAGTGTGTGCGTGAATGTGTAATTTTATTATTTTTATTTAGATCGGGTTTAGATTGTGCATAATAATAAACTCACCTCTTTTTTGTTTATAGTCAAGAAAACCAGTCCGATTGGTTCTGCTAAGGTCACAACAAATGTAAAAGGTAAAAGACTCACAGAAGTGGAAAGCACATCCACTATTAAAGAAGGAATAAACCCTGTTGCAGCCAAATAAGAGGAACATAGAACATAGAACATAGAACAGTACAGCACAGTACAGGCCCTTCGGCCCACGATGTTGTGCCGAACCTTTAACCTACTCTAAGATCAAACTAACTACCTACCCTTCATTCTACTATCATCCATGTACCTATCCAAGAGTCGCTTAAATGCCCCTAATGTATCTGCTTCTACTACCACTGCTGGCAGCGCATTCCACGCACCCACCACTCTCTGTGTAAAGAACCTACCTCTGACATCTCCCCGAAACCTTCCTCCAATCACCTTAAAATTATGCCCCCTGGTGATAGCCCTTTCCACCCTGGGAAAAAGTCTCTGACTATCCACTCTATCTATGCCTCTCATCATCTTGTACCCCTCTATCAAGTCACCTCTCATCCTTTTTCGCTCCAATGAGAAAAGCCCTAGCTCCCTCAATCTTTCTTCGTAGTACATGCCCTCCAGTCCAGGCAGCATCCTGGTAAATCTCCTCTGCACCCTCTCTAAAGCTTCCACATCCTATAATGAGGCGACAAGAACTGAACACAATATTCCAAGTGTGGTCGAACCAGGGCCTTATAGAGCTGCAGCATAACCTCGCGGCTCTTAAACTCAATCCCCCTGTTAATGAAAGCCAACACACCATACCCCTTCTTAACAACCCTATCAACTTGGGTGGCAACTTTGAGCGATCTATGGACATGGACCCCAAGATCCCTCTGTTCCTCCACACTACCAAGAATCCTGTCTTTAAGCCTGTATTCTGCATTCAAATTTGACCTTCCAAAATGAATCACTTCACACTTTTCCAGGTTGAACTCCATCTGCCACTTCTCAGCCTAGCTCTGCATCCTGTCAATGTCCCGTTGCAACCTACAACAGCCTTCCACACTATCCACAACTCCAGCAACCTTCGTGTCATCGGCAAGAAGGGAACCTGTGACCCCTCCTCACCTGATCATAACAACACCCTGCAACTTTAAGCTTTGGCAGAGACCACTAATGAGTTGAAATGCATTTTGAACTATTCTTAGGGATTTCAAAACTGTTTTCTCGCCATAGTGACATTCCCATTAATTGACCCATCCCTTTAAATTTCACTTACATCCAATTTTTGATTTCCTTCAATAGTGCGCTCATTACACTTGAGCTGATCTACATCTGGATCTGTGCCTAAAGATGTAGATGAGCTGGCCCAGGAAATTTGAGTGCTGTAAATACATTGGGGAGAGGATGGGAGGTAATTTTTGACTTTAGGTAATCGAATAAAACATGTGATATCCATTCAGCCACCTTTATACATCTCTCCTGACTTCCATTTCTTATATTAGCCAAGTATTGTGTAGAATTTTACACCTATGAATTGCTTTCCATCAGTGAAAATATGTCCTCTATTTTCCAAGCTTGTGCTCCTTCTAGGTGGTTGTCCAGTAAGAGGAAGGACTGAAGGGCAGATTTCTGAGCAGGAATTAGGTTGGTGAAGTGCTACATAGTGACTGCAGATGAGATAGATGACTATATATTGGATCCCAAGGTCTCAAAACCCTGAGTCAAAACCATTTATGCTGAAAGCTTTATCCTAAGCTTAGAATTTGACGTAGGTGAGGGGCTACATTTCCAAGGGCCCTGGAATGGCCACATTCTCCATGGTGAGCTGCAGCTTAGTCAGATAGTTATATAGCACTGCGTAGATGTGGATTGTGAACTCCTCTGCAACAATATCAAGTGCCAATGATGAACTATCAAACGGCATGTGTAGGTAGTCCCTGTGAGCAATGGATGGTGCTCTATGTATGCCAGTATGAAGGAGTTAATGATTGAATAATAAGGATATTAAAGAATATAAAGCAAAGGATGATACTGATCAAGCATTTAGGTCTCCAACCGCCCCCACCCTCCGCCGCCCCCCCCCACACCACCACCCACTCCCCCCCACCCCCACCTCTGGCACTTCATCTTTTAGCTACACATCAAACATCTCCAGAGTCCGCTCTTTGTATACTTTAGGTGACCTTACTCCCATCTGGGATCAGAAATCTGAGAGAAGATGTACGTGATTCAGGTACCCAGACTAGCAGCAAACTCATTTTGAAGTGTTAACTTTTGGACTTGTAGCATATAGGACTTCCACTTCAGTCCTACAATAGGTTCAGACATCAGAGATAATTAATTTTAGAGATTTATTAGACATTAATGTGATTACAAGCAAGCAAATGTGTCTATTAAACTCACATGTGGGATGGCCACTGGGGACTTAGATCATCTGCAATCCAGCAACTCCTCATGCTGAATAACACATAGTGTGCAACAACAGCCTTTAATTATATATTTTACTAAATCATACCTACTTTGGTGACAGGATATGCTGTAATCCTCACCATATGTACGATCCTTTTACAGCAATGTACTTCTTTCAATTTAATATATTGTATTTGCTATTCACAATGTGATCTCCTCTGCATTGGGGAGAACAAATGCTGATTGGATGATCACTTTCCTGAACACCTCTGTTCTGTGCGGAAGCATGACAAAGTTTCAGGTGCAATCCACATCTCAAATTTGATTATGTTAAAAAAAAAACGTTATTATGAAAATCTAGTCCCAGACCCATCAGTTACCTCTGACTGGAACATGTGTGGACTTTCTTCTTGCATGACATGAAGAATGGAGGCACAGATCCACACAAGTTATAAGAAAAGTGGCACAAACTGAACAACAATATCTGCAGGACAATTTATAGAACTTCATAATTATGATGCTCCAGCAATCTTTTATTTACATGATGGAATGTGAATGTTATATTTACAGTTATCATCATATTATTTTCATCATATTTCTACAATAAAGATTCAATGAAAAATGAAGCTTTAATCATCAAAATGAACAAAAAGAATTATACCAAACAACAAGCAGAGGTTTCTCAAGCACCATGGCCAAGGAATTCTGGCTACATTAGCAGAATATGCAAAAATTCTACAACACTAGGATTCATCCTCAAGAAAAGCAACAGCTGTGGTCACCACTGTACACCCACGCTATATTATTCAAGGCCTATTCACTCTGCTTAATTGCTGCAGTGCTACATAAACAAAATAATTCTTCTCACCAACAGCTGTCTTCTACACCATATTAGACATAAATATTACATTGATAGTCAGCGATAAGCCAGGGCACACATGCTGGATCAGTTAAACATTTTCCATGAGCGGGTGTTAATAAACAGAATGTCAAGATATTAGCAAACCATTTTATGACCATTATATTTGTATATTTTGTTTAAAACGTCCCCACCATCCAGTCGCTGTTTTGATCTTGCCAGCTTTGCTATTGTTTTTGAGCAGTTGAACTGAACTTTGTAGTATGGCATTTAATCTTCATGTGACAAAATAAATGGTTTTCACTTATCAGTCATGTAATTCCCAACTCAAGTCAGAAGTAGCTTGCATTGAAAGAAACAAGCAATGAACTGCTCCATAGACTACAAAGGTTGGCACAACTGAGTAGTGGTTTTTAGTATATTTTGTTCGCCAATCCTTTGTTCATTTTTATAACACCTTTCATTTTGCATTCACTTTATTTCTTACATTGCAACATAGTATAAGTAAGTATATAACATTAATTGACAGTAGATAATACATGACAAAAATATAGAATGAATCATGAGGTAAATTCTTTGAGTGCAAGTTGGGCACAGGCAGCTGACATCATTGCTGGCAATGAACAGCCTGCCCCCTCCATGTGATTAGGGGGAGCATCCCTGGCCATTTAAATGAGCTGCCGCATGGGAGATTGCGGTGGATCTTTGGCATGTGGGCCGCTATTTTTTGAGCTCACCTCCGACATCGGCAGCGGGCTCTGAACATCTAGCTCCAGATCCCAGACATCCATAAACAATACAGGAGCTGTGATCAGAATCTTCTTGTAACTTGTATGACATTTTACTATACACTGGTAGAGCACCTGTATATGATTTGTAAACAACCAGCAGTGCCTCTGTTTGATTTACAGCTGGCTATATATCGTTCCATTATAATATAGCATATCTTGTAAATAGTATAGAGGCAGAGGCAATGTTACATAGGTCAAAAAGTAGTAAAGAGGACAGTGATGAAGGACCGGAAATGTTTTCAACAATGGTTGAAATCAAAACTGTGGACTTTTGTTAAAAATGGAATATTTACTTAAACACTGGTATATTATAACTTCTATGGGACTGATTATTGCTCATTCACGGTTTCATTGTCCATGAGTTGTTCAGTCAGTTCTACTCATGGAAATAAAAGTTATGAAACATCAATTTACATGTTTTATATAGAATATAGTTATGACTATTTCAGCAGATGTCACACTAAGAAAATTGAAAAACCCTATTTGATAATGCACTTCTGAAAATTTTGACTTGAAACTTTCCTCTGATTTCATCCTTTAAATCATGTGATTTCATGGGCAGGATTTTGCTGCGAGCTTCAGGACCCCAACATCGGGACCAGACGGGAGCCCGACTGGGGGAGCTATTTACCCAGAGGTGGCTGACAGCTCAGGAGCCCCGGCAGCCCCACTGGGAGAGGTGGGCACTGCCGAGGCAGGTAGAGGACACATCAAAATGTGGCAGTGTCCTCGGAGGGGTGAAAATTATTACATTTTTTAGATGAGGGTAGGCGGCAGGCCCATGGAGGGGAGGGCAAAGCCCTCTGGGGGGGCTCACTGGGACTGAGGAGGCGGCCTTTCCTTCTGTGGCCCCATCAATAGGCATGGGGCCTCTGGCTCCGATGACCCCTATCCCCCTGCCCGGCTGCAGGGATGCCGCTTCTATTAGGCTAGGGACCTCCCTGTGTGGCGGCCAACCACTGCACCACCTGCAAAATGCTGGCGAGCCCGAAAGGTCACCCCTAATTGGGGCCTTAGTTATTTAAATTGGCTACCCACTTCAGTTCAGTGGGCAGCCAATCCGCATCCCACCCATTCCTGGAAACTTCCTTGGCAGCGGAAATCTGTTCGGAAGCATTGTTTGACACTGCACCCCATTCCTGGCCCCCTCTTAGCCCACCACCCTAAAGCCAGAAATTTCTGCCTATTATGTATGTAGATGCTTATTAAAGGGTATTTGTTCCAGTATTTTTCTTTTCTTCCCTTTTTCCATGTCAGAATACAATACTGCCCATTGCAGTTCGCTTGTTCAGAGCTCTTTGATCATCAGCTGATTGTTTGTACGTCCACAATCAAAGGTAAAGATGAGTCAACCTCAGGTATTCCCCTTCTTCTGTTGGCTTGCACCTAGTCTCTGCACAGTGGCTCCACCAACACTATAGAATCATAGAATGGTTACAGCAAAGAAAGAGGCCATTCGGCCCGTCATGTCTGTGCCAGCTCTCTGCAAGAGCAACTCATCTAGTCCCACTCCCTGACTTTTTTTCCCACAGCCCTGTAGATTTGTTCTCTTCTATGGCAGATTAATATCTCACTGTGTTGCAAACCTTTGTGCAGCACCACTTCTTACCATCCAACAGTGCAGCATATTGGAACATTAACATGCTACATTACCATGCTGTCAGTGTGACTTGATATTCATCTCACTGTTTAACCTTCCAAATTAATATTGTGCCTTTGGATGCACAGAAAATTAGTGTGAGCATTTCTCCATATCTTGGACGTGTAAAATGGAATACGAATGATTTTACCAGAAATATGCTAAAATCTGAAATAATCTATTTTGCCAAACATTCTTTTTAACAATGAGCTAAGAATTATTTGAGGTGATATGCTCATTCCTCTACTTCCTATCTTCAGTTGATTCATCAGGGTAGAGGCTTCTTAAATGATATTAGCAGGGGGCAGGGATAAATGTATGAATTCCAGGCCAACTGCAGTGGTCTGCACATTTGTATGGACGATAGTGTGAGTGCCAAGTGAGTGTGGGAAAATGGCGCACTGACATGGAACACAAAAGTCCGAGTGTATCAGGCCTGTGTCCTCAGTACCTTGCTCTATGGCAGCGAGGCCTGGACAACAGATGTCAGCCAAGAGCGACGTTTCAATTCATTCCATCTTCGCTGCCTCCGGAGAATACTTGGCATCAGGTGGCAGGACCGTATCTCCAACACAGAAATCCTCGAGGTGGCCAACATCCCCAGCTTATACACACTACTGAGTCAGCGGCGCTTGAGATGGCTTGGCCATGTGAGCCGCATGGAAGATGGCAGGATCCCCACAGACACATTGTACAGCGAGCTCGCCACTGGTATCAGACCGGCCATCCATGTCTCCGCTTTAAAGACGTCTGCAAACGTGACATGAAATCCTGTGACATTGATCACAAGTCGTGGGAGTCAGTTGCCAGCGTTCGCCAGAGCTGGCAGGCAGCAATAAAGACGGGGCTAAAATGTTGCGAGTCGAAGAGACTTAGTAGTTGGCAGGAAAAAAGACAGAGGCACAAGGGGAGAGCCAACTGTGTAACAGCCCCGACAAACAAATTTCTCTGCAGCACCTGTGGAAGAGCCTGTCACTCTAGAATTGGCCTTTATAGCCACTCCAGGTGCTGCTTCACAAACCACTGACCACCTCCAGGCGCTTATCCATTGTCTCTCGAGATAAGGAGGCCAAAGAAGAGTGTGACATACGATGACACAAAAGCACCATATTACTAACAACATTTGTTTAATTAAGTGTTTTTATATTCTCAAACCGCACAAAAAAAGTTTATTAACTTTTACAGGACCATAAGAACATCAAACCATATCATAGTAACATTGCTCTACAAAAGGAAAAATAGTAACTGTCAGAATTAGCTCTTTAAGACTCCTATTGCTCCACTTGCTAAAATAAATGCCATTAAATTACGCCCATGCACACTTTATCTTGACTGTGTGCTAATACTTACACTAACAATAATTGATTTTACATTATATTCAGAGTTGTTTTTAATTGCTAGATTTAATGTTGACTAGAAAAAAATTTGATTTTGCACCAAGATGTGTCAAATTTTGAAAAAGAGCTACACATTTTGATTAAAATTCTCAACATTCAGGTTGGCCCATTAACTCATGTTGTGAGTTTGATTTGATTTTATCTGCCTTGTTTATGCAATCTTTAGCTAATCGGCTGTTTTGTCACAGCCAGCAATACAATAAAAAGTAAACTAAGCTTGGAAGAAAATAGCCTACCACTGCCCAACACTGTCCTCTTTAAATTGTACCGTCTGCTGTCCTACTGCAAAGGGTCATTGATGGTTACCATAAAAATCCATCACCCGAACAATCTTTGCTCTCCCAGCTTGAGGAAACAGCATAGGTTAGCAACCAATAAGGGCAAAAATTAGAGGAAAGTGAAGTGAAAAGAATTTTCTCTTTTCATGTTGTTAAGCAATACAGTGCAATGTTTTACTGGTGACAGGATGCATGAAACAGACAGAACACAGAATGTAAATGAAATAAAATACTGAGCAAATTGGACATTGCACCAGGGGTAAGGAACAGATCCTTTAGAGGCCCCCCTGCCACCAACAAGGCCTTGCATACAGCGGGTGGTTTATCAGAAAATCACAGGTGCATGACCCATGATTTTCCTCTCATTAAGATCAATGAAAAGGATGAAAGGTTCGTAGGCAAAGCACTGTTATTTTCCAATAAGTTACCAGCTGTATGTGAGGCCCCACTGGTAAATGAGAGGCCTGCAGCTGCGGGACTGGTCGCCAGCCTCAGAACCTTCTGGCTGCTGTTTCACAAGTGTAGGAATAGGGCCTTCAAGATCCAAAGATGTGATGCAAAGGAAAGATGGCACTCATCTTAACCCTCTCAGGCTCTCCGATCTGAGGGGGTTTGAGGGGCGTTGCTTGCCATAAGCTTCTTGCAACACCAATGGAAACAGCAGCCCTGAGACAAAAGCATAGGGAAATTAGGCAGGAAGGCTGTGAATGCCCACTGTGGTTGACAATTGTTACTCCAATTGTGCATCTTCTTCAGGCATGAAAGTAGGACCACTCTGTTGGGAAGCCCAGGGCTGCAAGTCGCAAAGTAATGTAATGAGTATTCCCCAGAAACAAGGGAGACCAATGTTACTGCCAGTGGCTATACATGAAACCATACATATTACATTAGATGCATTATACAAAAGGGTGAAGTTGAGGACTTTGCCATGGACTGATTGTTAAAGGTCAGAGAGAGGAAGGTCAGAGGGGATAGTGCAAACATGACAAAGTGTGAGATTTGAAGGAAGGATGAGGTCAGAGGAAGAAGGATCAAGAGGGGCATTGGTATGTAAGAATTATTGAAGTTTGCAGTCCTTTAGACCTGAATAAAAGAAAAAAACCGTGTTTGTTAAAGTGCTGGATGAAGTGAAGAATGAAATGGAACCAAGGGCTAGGACAGGTCTGAAATAAAGTGAGTTGGTGCTGCTGAAGAGATAGCATATTACATTTGAGCTTTTAGCATTCATGTTGTGTAGTGATTTATTGTGTGTCCTGTTAATATAGTGAGAAATAACTGTTTAAAGTTCATTCAAATTTGGATTCTTGCCAGGCCATGATTTGTTTACATTAGGACCATGTTGGAAGGATTGTCGAAACAAAATTGTGTCAGTCATTTGTATTTGTATTTTTGGTTTTCTCTGAGCAGTATTTTTTAAAACATTTTGTCCGTTATTAAAAAGGTTCTGACTCCAAAGACCTTTCGTAAACTTGTGGCTGGAAAGCTTTCCACATTGGAACTAATCTCTTGTATATCTTTGCTTACCTGTGGCGTCTACTTTACCAGGCTTTAAGAAAAAATATTTATGTTAAGAAATTGCTTCCTCAGACAATGGTAAGGGGACTAAAAGCAAATTGATGAGGTGTCTATAATGCTAGATTCTTAGCTCTAGAGTAAATTCTGATAATCATGCTCTTCCCTGCCAACAAATGTTTCCTACAGTTGCTAAATTCTTTTACGCCTGTCAGCGTGGCTCAGTTGGTAACACTCTTGCCTCTGAGTCTCCAGGTTCAAGTCCCACTCCAGGACGTAAGCACAAAAATCAAGGTTGATACTCCACTGCAGTACTGAGGGAATGCTGCACTGTTGGAGATGCCATCCCTCAGATGAGATGCTATAACCAAGGCTCTGTCTGCTCTCTCAGGTGGACATAGAAGGTCCCATGGCACAATGTTGCAGAAGAGCAGGTGAGTTATCCCTGATGTCCTGGTCAATACCTATCCCTCAATCAAAATCACAAAAGAAAAACAGATTATCTGTTCATTATCACGTTGCTATTTGTGGGAGTTTGTGTGTGCAAATTGGCTGCTGCGTTTCCTACGTTACAACAGCGAATACATTTCAAAAGTATGTCATTGGTTCTAAAGCACTTTGAGACATCTGGTGGTTGTGAAAAGCACCATAAAGATACAAACCTTTCTTCCTTCCCTTCTTCCTTTTCCTTTCTTCCCTCTTTTCCTTCCTCTGAGAAGACTTTCTGAAATGATTTACAGCTTCTGTTGCTATTTGATAAGCTAGACAGTTTGCTTTAAATAAGTTGAGGGTAATTTTCACCTCTTGGGCAGTAATCAAGTGGCAGGGATTATCCGCCCATTATAGAACCCATCCGATTTTCATTTCCATCGAGTTAATTGATTCAGCTTCGTTCTCCAGGATGATCCTTGAGACCAAGGTATGACTCATTGAAAAGAGCCACACCACCA
Organism: Heterodontus francisci; assembly: GCF_036365525.1. NCBI lineage: Eukaryota > Metazoa > Chordata > Chondrichthyes > Heterodontiformes > Heterodontidae > Heterodontus > Heterodontus francisci. The sequence goes on from NC_090371.1 coordinate 182,162,563, forward strand.
CTATACCGGTTTAGTTGGGCCAGGTGGTGGAAGGTATAGGTAGGTGGGAGTCTTCAGTAAAGGGCAAAGCGTTACCACCTTGTCAGGTTTCAGCTGAAGTCTAGATGTCAATGTCGTCACCCAAAATAAAGTTATGATTGACAAGGACCTTCTTTGTGAGTAAATGGACATTCTAGTGGGACAAATAGGTAAGGCCCATGATTTTTGTCCCAGAGGATAGCGGTGAGGTGGACGGAAAGGATGTTGCCAAGGTTAGCCCCCTGTGGACATGGTAAATGGGACAGGAAGAAATTGGGTAGCTGGGGCTGTAGCTCTTAAAGAGGCAGCAATAGGTGCCTTGATGGGTCAATTTCACACAAAGAACTACTTTTTGATTGTAGTGATGTTGATATTTAAATAAATAAAGACTTTATTCACAAAATTACATTTCAATACACTGTGGGGAAGATTTTATTATGCATTCAGAAGTTCATGTTGCTTAGATAGCCCATCAGTTATGTAAGATGCAATGGTAATGATGTGCCCATACTGAATGAATATCAGCCCTTGAGCTTTGGGTACATTAATTGCTGCACAGCTCATTTATTTCAGTTGAACATCTTTAATAATCAGCTCAGTTTTAATGGTGCTTTCAAAGCATACTTTGGCACAATTATTGTTAATGGAAATCTTGGGAGTGATAGGGCAGAGGTTATCACCTACTTGTGAGCTAAAGGCTCCTGTGATTGCAAGCAGTTCTCTTAAAGACAGAATAACTGGCCCTCAGCAGTGTCTGTAATAGATGAGGTATTCCTGAATGACAGGGGTCTGGGACTAATTACAATGAGTCTTCAGTACAACTTGGGTTTCTTGGGCTTCACGAAACTAACTAATTTGATTAAAAAGTATAGAACCATGACCAAGAAAATCTAAACAAAACTAGTTTCTATGTAATGACATTATCCTACAATCAGAAAATAGAAGTTCGGCAGGTTTTTTCTTTTTAAGTCTTAACTTAATGGGTTTGCAATATGTGAGTAAAACTGTAACAGGTTACAATGGCATCCATGCATTTATTGGAATGGCTAAAAGAAGCAGCTAACATTAAAAACATCGAAACCATTTTGGAGTTTCATATCTCATTTGTTTGACAAAGGATATTTAAATTAAATTAAATAAATTGCACCCACATGAAATTACAGTTTGGAGTAACTGTCTAACTTCTTGTTAGGTTGGGAGATAACTCCCGAGGGGAAAAGTTCGATTAGGCCTGATATCATGCCTGGAAATTGTGTTGTGCGATTACACTGAGCCTGGTCCCGTTGAGGCAGGCAGCATACAAACTTCGTGCTACCTCCTGACCGATATGAGTGCAGCATGCACGGCATACACCTAACCTGCACTTCCTAAAGGGGAGCTGCACTCAAGCTGCAGCAGCTGCTGGAACAGTTTCAAGAAGGTTTTTGTGGAGGGTAGAGGATAGCAAATGGAGCAACAGACCAGAGCGAGGGCTCCCATGTATTTGGATAGAGGGCTGGAGGCCTTAATGACAGAGGTCGAAAGAAGGAGACATGGCACGTTTCCACAGGGGTTTAAGAGACCCTCAAGGCATATCCTGTGGAAGGAATGGGAGCAGGTGGCCCCAAGGATCTGCCTGCAGTATCAGAAAAAAAATCCATGACCTCATGTGTAGTCAAGGTCAGTGAATGCATCTTCAAAGGACATTTACCCATCGCAGCACCAACCTCTCATGCTGCTCAATGCATCACAGCCTCAGCACTCACCCAACAGTAATGAGGACTCATGCCTAACATTCAGATGCTCCACCTCACCCTCACACACTTACCAATGCTGCCAGTCTCAGACCCACCTCTCACAGATTCCAGGTACCTCCAGCTATTAAGCTATGGTAGACACATCACCCAAACACATTGCAACACATGCACTGACATTCTTCATTCTCCAATGCAGACAGAGTCACACATTACCATAGAGAGCAGCAAAAAAACTGGCAGGGGACAGGCACTCCTGCATCGCCCAAGCTCTTTGGAGGAGACAGTTATCCGCATTTTTGAGCCAGCAGTGACTGAGGTGTTGCATCCATCATCACCGAGAACATTCAGGAAGATGGTATATTCCTATCTTAAGCCCATTCTCAAATCTCCCTCACTCTCATCCTGTTATCTAGTATGTAGTGCAAGCTGCAGATGGTGTGAGCATGCACCTCTTGCTTTTCACCCACCCCACTTCCCTTTACCCCAATCATTCTGCATTTTTGCTTTCAGATACAACAATAACAACAACTTATATTTATATAGCACCTTTAGTTGCCAGTGATTGCCAGAGATGGCGGACAGCCATAAAGGCGGGGCTAAAGAGTGGCGAGTCGAAGAGACTTAACAGTTGGCAGGAAAAAAGACAGAAGCGCAAGGAGAGAGCCAACTGTGTAACAGTCCCAACAACCAATTTTATCTGCAGTGCCTGTGGAAGAGCCTGTCACTCTAGAATTGGCCTTTATAGCCACTCCAGGTGCTGCTTCACAAACCACTGACCACCTCCAGGCATTTACCTATTGTCTCTTGAGACAAGGAGGCCAAAGAATACCTTTAAAGGAATAAAACATTCCGCGGCGCTTCACAGGGGCATTATAAAACAAAGTATGACACCAAGCCCTAAAAGGAGATATTAAGTCAGATGATCAAAGCGATTAAAATCAGGGATGCTCAAGAATTAGAGGAGCACAGATATCTTGGAGGGTTGTGGGGCTGGAGGAGATTACAGAGATCGAGAGAAGTGAGGCCATGGAGGGATTTGAAAACAAGGATGAGCCTTTTAAAATCAAGACATTGCTTGATAGGGAGCCAATGTGGGTCAGCGAGCACAGGGGTGATAGAGGAACAGGACTTGGTGCGAGCTAAGACACTGGCAGTAGATGACCTCAAGTTAACGGAGAGTAGAATGTGGGAAACTAACCAAGTGTGCATTGGAACAGTCAAGTCTAGAGGTAACAAAGGCATGAATGAGGATTTCAGCAGCAGATGAGCTGAGACGGGTGAAGTCAAGCAATGTTACAGAGGTGGAAACAGGCAGTCTTTGTTGACAGCATGATTATGAGATTGGAAGCTCATCTCGGGGTCAAATGTGGCACCAAGGTCGCGAACCTCCTATGTGACTGTGACATAGGTAAACTTTCTCTCCTTGTCAGTCTCGACCTGTTTGCAGCCTTTGACACCATTGACCACACCATGCTCCTCTTAATTAACTTAATCTCAGACAGTGACCAGGGAGAGGGATGAAGTCAGTAGCTAGAGAACAGAGTTTGGAGCAGGGACTGTAAACAATGGTTTCAGTCTTCCCAATAATTAATTAGAGGAAATTTCTGCTTATCCAGTACTGGATGTCAGATAAGCAGTCTGATAATTTAGCAACAGTGGAGGAGTCAAGAGAGATAGTGGTGACGTTGAGCTAAATATCCTCAGCATACATGTGAAAAGTGATGTCGCTGAGGGGCAGCATGTAGATGAGAAATAGGTAGGGGACACCAGAGGTAACGGTGCAGAAGCTGGAAGAAAAGTAATTGCAAGTGTTTCTCTGGCTATGACTGGATAGATAAGAATGGAACCAGGTGAGGTCAATCCCACTCAGCTGGACAACAGTGGGGAGGCGTTGGAGGAGGATGATGTATTCAGCCACATCAAAGGCTGCAGACAGGTTGAGAAGGATGAGGAGGAAAGGTTTATGTTTGTCACAGTGACATAGGATGTCATTTGTAATTTTAATAAGAGCTGTTTTGGTACTGTGACTGGGGCAGAAACCTGATTAGAGAGATGCAAACATGGATTTACAGAAAAGATTGGAATGGATGTTGAAGGTGACAACACATTCAAACACATTGGAGAGGAAAGGGAGGTTGGAGATGGGACAGTGGCCTGCAAGGGCAGTGTGGTTTTTGAGGAAAGGGGTGATGACAGCAAATTGAAAGGACAGAGGGACAACACCAGAACTGTTTACAACATTGGCTAACATGGGGACCAGGAGGGGAAGTTAGGTGATCAGCAGTTTAGTGGGAATGAGTTTGAGGGAACAGGAGATGGGTCTCATGAACAAAATGAGCTCAGAGAGGGCATGAGGGGAGACAGGGGAGAAACTAGAGAGAGATGCAAGTTCAGGGCTAAGGCAGGGAAGTTTGGACAGGTGGGCTAGTGGAAGAGAGGGATATTCAAACCTTCCTATCTGATTATCCTCATCATGAAAGGCAATGCCAGACCTCTGATGAAGCACTGTCAAATGAAGTTGATACCAAAAGCCCCCAGCTCAGATTCTGGCACTGCACATACTTTAGAGGGTAGTATAGAGTCAAGATCAGCATGTGCTGAGTCATTGGGCACGAGTCGGCTGCAGCCAGGCTAGGGGAATGAATAGTTGTGTGCTAGCTCCCTGGAGGGCACGGACACAGATATGTTCAACTGCAGGGGACTCAGATGAGGATGTTGATGGGACGGTATACAGAAGAACATGGATAGGCATGCACACCGAGATGCTTGATGCATTAGCAGACCTGCCAGGCAGCCTGTTTTTACTGTCTGGCTCCAATTTGGCTCAGGGATTCACACAGAGCTTGGAACCCATCCTTTCCAGTCTGGAAGTGGTGGCCAACTCCACGGCATCAGTTGTGGACTCAGCCGTGATCCAGCATCTGATGGCTGATGTCTCAGCTTCCATTGCAGCACAGGCAGAAACCATCCAATGTCTCAGTGCTGCAGTGAAAGCTCAGACTAAGGTCATGAGATCAATGCTTGTTGCCATGCAAGTCCAGCTTAGTGCCATGCAGGCTTTGACAATTACCATCATGGCTACAGATACCAGTGCTCAAAGGGTCATGCAGGCTCTCTCAGCAGTCCAGCAATCTGGAAAGCACAAAGGTGAATAGTTCAGTTTTTTTATGTATTATTGGAAGTGTTGTGGGATAGAAATGTTATGGAATGGATTTTCTTGGTGGCTTTTATTCCAGGATTTTGGCCAAGAGGATGCTCTAATGGTCCATAACAGATAGATTGAAAGTTGGGAAATTGTGGAGTAATTGTGATGTGGGGGTGAGATCTTAGAAAAATCGGAGTTTGAGTATCTGCTCATGGACAGGCCGCCAGAGCAAAGTGGTCCCGATGTCTCCTGCCTTCCTCCTCTTCCAGAGGTGGCCTCCAATAACCAAGACTTGCAGGTTGATATGTTAATTGGCCATTATAAATTGTCACTAGTATAGGTAGGTGGTAGGGAAATATAGGGACAGGTAGGGATGTGGTAGGAATATGGGATTAGTGTAGGATTAGTATAAATGGGTGGTTGATGGTCGGCACAGACTCGGTGGGCCGAAGGGCCTGTTTCAGTGCTGTATCTCTAAAACTAAAACTAAAAACAAACGGCAAGGGCTGTGCCCTCATGAGAGCAAGTTTGTGCAGGGTGCAGCAGACCACCATGAACTTGGAGCCATACGCCGATTACTGGCAGGTCAGAATTTGGAAATTTGGTGCACGTGGTAAGTTCTGGTAAGTTTTTGTCCAGTTTAAATTTTAGATTAAAAATCAGGCTTTAAATCTGCTGGTTAAGTAAATAGCCTTGTTAAAAAAGAAGCAGCCAGCAGTGGTAGTTATCTATCAATCAGTTGGAAGTAGTTCGTTTCAACAGCAGAAAGCTGAGCTAGCTACTGATTCATCAGAATCCTTATATAAAGCAGACCAGTTTCTTAGCCGAACGTAGTGAGGGGACGCAGTTGAGAAGAAACAGTTGCCTGAGTGAATTTGGAAATTTGGTGCATGTAGGAATTCAGTGCAGAGGGGGAAAGAGGGGCTCTTTTTCCTATCTTTTTCAGCCTCCTGCTGTTGGTGAGTCTTCTTCCTCTGACTCCAAGGTAGGTGAGTACAACTTTCCATTCTTTCAGCTTGAATTATTAACTAATTGACTTAAAAAATTGTACAGAGATGGCGAGGTCGGTGGTGTGCTGCAACTGCAGTATGGGGAATCTGTGGAATGCACTGCAATCCCAGACAACCATGACTGCAGTTAAGTGTCTGCAGTTTGCATGACTTCAGCTCAGAATTCCTGAGTGAGTTGAAGACATTGCTGAGCATCAGGGAAGGGGAGAGTTACCTGGACACTTTGTTCCAGGAGGCAGTCACACCCCTTAGAATAGGGAGAACATTATAGATGGCCAATTGTTCAGGGACAGGAGGGTGTGACTGCAAGTGAGGCAGGTAGGGGGAATCAGCATGTAGTGATGGAGAAGTCTCAGCCCCTGACCTTGTCCAACAGGTTTGAGGTCCTTGCTACCTTTGTGGATGAAGAGAAGGACTGCAAGGTGTATGAGCGGGCTAACCATGGCACCATGATGAAAGATGCCATTCCAGTGGGGGGGTGGATGAAGAGGAATGTGGTAGTGATAGGAGACAGTATAGTCAAGGGGATAGATACTGTTCTCTATCGCTGCAACCAGGAGCTCTGACAGTTGTGTTGCCTGCCCGGTGCCAAGGTTAAGGACATCTCCTCGCGGCTGGAGAGGAACCTAGAGTGGGAGGGGGAGGATCCAGTTGTCGTGGTCCATATGGGATCAAATGACATAGGTAGAACCAGAAATGATGTTCTGCTTAGAGAATTTGAGGAGTTAGGGTCCAAACTAAAATGCAGAACATCAAAGGTAATCATCTCTGGATTGTTACCTGAGTCTCGAGTAAATTGGCACAGGGTGAAGCAGATTAGAGAACTAAATGCGTGGTTCAAAGAGTGGTGTGGGAAGAAGGGATTTTGACGCTTGGAGCACTGGCATCAGTACTCAGGGAAGAGGGAACTATTCCGTTGGGATGGGCTTCACATGAACTGGGCTGGAACCAGTGCCCTGGCCAATCGCATAACAAGGGTTATGGACAGGGCTTTAACCGAACAGGGTGGTGGTGGGGGGACAGTTTGGGTAAAGGGAAATGTAGAAATCCAAAGAGAGAGGTCAGGGCATCGGAGCAGGATAGTGATGTGGGGAAGTGCCAACAGAATGGGACAGGAAGGGACAGAGAGTTTAACAAAAATTGTACATTGGCAAATAAGGTCATTGCAAGGAATAGAGGTAAAAAAAAATGAAATTGAAGTTCCTTTATCTGAATGCACGAAGCATCTGTAATAAGATAGATTAACTAGTGGCACGAATAGAGGTAAATGATCTAGATCTAATTGCCATTACTGAGACATGGGGCTGGATTTTACTTTAGATGGACAGGAATTCGTCACTGACGTGAGGGTTGGTGGCGAACCCACTTCCGCCTAGCCCAGGGATCCGTCCGGCATTTTACAGGTCCCCGGGCATTAATTGACCTGAGGCGGGACTTCCACCCGCTTGAGGGAGGAGGTCCCGCCTCGGTGAGCTGCCGACCAATCAGCGGGCCAGCAGCTCTTAGTCCCAGCAGCGCCACTGGGAGCAGTGGCCACGGCTGGGACAGCAGTCCAGCTGATGCCAGGGAGCCTGCAGGGAAGGTAAGTTGGTGTAGCCTCACCAGGGGCTTCAGTCCTTCCCTGGTGAGGCTGGAGTGGTCATTTGGGGGGAGGGGGCATCCTGGGTCCCGGGGTGGGTTGGAAGGCGGGGGCGGCCCTCATTTGGGCACTCTGTGACTGACTGCCATTCACCCCGCCACCCCCCTCACCCCCAGGGGCGCGGAAAGGCCGGCAGCTATCGCTGGGCTGCCTTTCATGTTCCCAGCACGCTCGCTCGCGACGGGTAAAATACCCGTGGAGGCAGGTGAGGACTTTTAAGTGGCCATTAAGTGGCCACTTAAGGGCTTTGATTGGCATCAGGCGGGGGGCAGGCCCCGACGCTGTAAACTTGACTAGAGGCGGAGGCAGGGAGGGTAGGCGTCCCGGAGCCTCCCGTTCAATTTTACACTGCCCCCATGCCACCGTCTGACCCACTGGGGCGGAGTAAAATTAATCCCATGGTTACAAGGAGATCAATGTTGGGAAATAAATATTGCAGGGTACACAATATTTCTGACAGACAGACAGAATGGCAAAGGAGGAGAGGTAGCCCCGACAGTAAAGGATGGCATACGGACATTAATAAGAAGGGATCTGGCCTCAGAAATCATGAAGTACAATCAGTTTGGGTGGAAATTAAGAATAGCAGGAGTCAGAAAACACTTGTGTGAATAGTTTTCAGGTCCCCTAACAGTAGTTATATTATTGGATGGAACATTAAATGGGAAATTATTGGAGCATGTAAAAAAGGTAATGTATTAATTGTGGTGGAATTTAATCTGCATATAGACTGGGACAATCAAAATGGCAACAGTGGTCTTGAAGATGAATTTTTAGAATGCTTTCATGACAGTTTCTTGGAGCAATATGTTGTAGAACCAATGAGGGATAAAGCTATCTTAGATCTCGTACCGTGTAATGAAGTGGGTTTAATAAGCAATGTCATAGTAAAAGATCTACAGGGAAATAGTGATCATCATACCATTGAATTTCATGTTAAGTTTGAAAGTGACACATTTCAATCATAAGAATTTTAAACTTAAACAAAGCCAATTATAAAGGTATGAGGGGAGAACTGGCTAAGGTTAATTGGATAAAATAGACTGGAAGGTATGGTGGTAAATGAACAATGGGAAACATTTAAAGAAACAGTTCAAAGGGTTCAACAAAAGTACATTCCATCTGTGGCTCACTGAGGAAGTTAAGGAGAGTATTCGACTAAAAGAAGAGGCTTACAATGTTGCAAAAATAGTAGCAAATCTGAAGATTGGGAGTGTTTTAGAAACCAGCAAAGGGCCACCAAAACGTTGCTAAAAAGGGAATAAATTGAATATGAGAGTAAACTAGCCAGCAATATAAAAACAAATGATAAGAGCTTTTATAAGTACATAAAAAGGAAGAGAGTAGCTAAAGTAGACATTGGTCCCTTAGAGGCAGAGACAGGAGAAACCATCATGCGGAATGAGGAAATGGCAGAGGCATTGAATAAATATTTTGTGTCTATCTTCACAGTAGAAGACACAAGTTCCATACCAGAAATAGGCAGTAGCCTAGGGCTAAAAAGAGTAAGGAAATTAAGGATATTGATATCATTCAAGAAAAAGTATTGGAGAAACTTGAGGGGCTAAAATCTGACAAGTCCCCGGGCCCAAATGGCCTACATCCTAGGGTTCTTAAAGAGATGGCAGTAGCAATAATGGATGCACTGGCTATGATTTTCCAGAATTCCTTGGATTCAGGAATGGTCCCATCAGATTGGAAGTTGGCAAATGTTACACCATTTTTCAAGAAAGGAGGTAGAGAGAAAATTGGGAACTACAGGCCAGTTAGCCTGACATCAATTGTTGGAAAGATGCTGGAAACTATTATGAAAGAAGTCTTAACATTGCACTTGGAAAAGTATTGTATGATTAGAACAAGTCAGCATAGTTTTACTAAAAGGAGATCCTGTTTGTCAAATTTATTAGAGGTTTTTGAGGATGTAACTAATAGCGTAGATAAAGTGGAACCAGTAGATGTAGTATACCTGGATTTTCAAAAGGCATTCGATAAGGTGCCACATAAAAGATTAATAGGCAAGATAAGGGCTCATGGTGTTGGGGGTAATATATTAACGTGGATAGAGGATTGGTTAACAGACAGGAAGCAGAGAGTGGGCATAAATAGGGCATTTTCAAGTTGGCAGGCAGTGAATAGTGGGGTGCCTCAATGATCAGTGGTGGGGCCTCAGCTATTTACACTCTATATTAATGACTTGGATGAAGAGACAGAGAGTAATGTATCTAAGTTGCTGATGAAACAAAGCTCAGTGGAAAGGTAAGCTGCAGGGAGGATGTATAAAGGCTGCAAAGAGATATAGACAGGTTAAGTGAGTGGGCAACAAGATGGCAAATGCAGTATAATGTAGGGAAGTGTGAAGTTGTTCACTTTGGTCGTAAAAATAGAAAAGCAGAATACTTTTTAAAAGGTGTTAAACTGTTAAGTGTTGATGTTCACAGAGACTTGGGGGTACTCATACAAGGAACACACAAACTTAACATGCAGGTGCAGCAGACAATTGGGAAGGCAAATGGCATGTTGGCCTTTATTGCAAGGGGATTGGAGGACAGGAATAAAGAAGTCTTACTAAAACTGTACAGGGCTTTGATGAGACCGCACCTGGAATACTGTGTACAGTTTTGGTCTCCACATTTAAGAAAGGATATACTTGCACTGGAGGCGGTGCAGCGAAGGTTTACTAAATTGGTCTCTGGGATGAGGGGTTTGTCCTATGATGAGAGGCTGAGTAAATTGGGTCTATATTCTCTGGACTTTAGAAGAATGAGAGGTGGTCTAATTGAGACATACAAGATTCTGAAAGGGCTTGGTAGGGTAGAAGCTGAGAGATTGATCCCACTGGTCGGGGAATCTAGAACATGGGGGCACAATCTCAGGATAAGGGGTCAATCATTCAGGACTGAGATGAGGAGAAATTACTTCACTCAAAGAGTTGTTGATCTTTGGAATTCTCTACGCCAGAGGGTTGTGGACGCTCCATCATTGAATACATTTAAAGCCGGGGTAGATAGATTTTTGGTGTCACAGGGAATCAAGGGATATGGGAAGCAGGCAGAAAAGTGGAATTGAAGCCCAAGATCAACCATGATCTTATTGAATGGCGGAGCAGGCTCAATGGACCATATTTCTGCTCCTATTTCTTGTGTTGTGTTCTTGTGTCCAGGCAGGCTAAACCGTTGTTTCAGGACACTGATGTTTTGCTCCGTGACGTTCCTGGAGGTTGCATGGCTCTCATTGTAGGCTTGCTGTCCATGCATAGTTGGCTGGTGGAGTGGAGTCATGAGCCAGGTGTAGCAGGGGTATCCTTTGTCACTTAGTAGCCAGACTCTGGTCCTTCATCATGGCCCAAAGCTGGCAGGTATGGCTGACTGGTGCAGGATGAATGCATTGTGACTGCTGCCAAGAAAGTAGGCATTCACTGATAGGATCTTCTAGGCATTATCGTGCACCAACTGCACATTTATAGAATGGTAGCCCTTGTGATTCTGGTACATCTTCCTGTTACAATGTGGAGTCTGCACAGTCATTTGAGTGCAATTGATGGCACCCTGTACCATTGTGAATCTCACTAGCCTGGCAAAGCCACACACTCACAACTCCTGCTTCCCTGTGGTAATTGAACATATGAACATATGAGTTAGGAACAGGAGTAGGCCACTCTGCCCCTCGAGCCTTCTTCACCATTCAATAAGATCACCGCTGATCGGACTGTAACCTTGATTTCACAATCCTGCCTACTCCCAATAACCTTTCACCCCCTTGCTTATCCAGAATCTATCTACCTCAGCCTTAAAAATATTTAAAGACTCTGCTTAAGGACCCCAGCTATTCACAATATACATTCATGATTTAGATGAGGGAACTAAATGTAATATCTCCAAATTTGCAGATGACACAAAACTGGGTGGGAGGGTGAGTTGTGAGGAGGATGCAAAGAGGCTTCAGGGTGATTTGGACAAGTTGAGTGAGTGGGCTAATGCATGGCAGATGGAGTATAATGTGGATAAATGTGAGGTTATCCACTTTGGTAGCAAAAGCAGGAAGGCAGATTATTATCTGAATGGCTATAAACTGAGAGAGGGGAATATGCAGCGAGACCTGGGTGTTCTCATAGACCAGTCGTTGAAGGTAAGCATGCAGGTGCAACAGGCGGTAAAAAAGGCAAATGGTATGTTGACCTTCATAGTGAGAGGATTCGAGTACAGGAGCAGGGATGTCTTGCTGTAATTATACAGGGCCTTGGTGAGGCCACACTGGAATATTGTGTGCAGTTTTGGTCTCCTTATCTGAGGAGAGATGTTCTTGCTATAGAGGGAGTGCAGTGAAGGTTTACCAGACTGATTCCTGGGATGGCGGGACTGACGTATGAGGAGAGATTGAGTCGTTTAGGATTATATTCACCGGAGTTCAGAAGAGTGAGGGGGGATCTCATAGAAACCTATAAAATTCTAACAAGGCTTGACAGGGTAGATGCAGGAAGGATGTTTCCAATGGTGGGGAGTCCAGAACCAGAGGTCATAGTCTAAGGATACGGGGTAAACCTTTCAGGACTGAGATGAGGAGAAATTTCTTCACCCAGAGAGTGGTGAGCCTGTGGAATTCGCTACCACAGAAAGCTGTTGAGGCCAAGACATTGTATATTTTCAAGAAGGAGTTAGATATAGCTCTTGGGTCTAAAGGGATCAAAGGGTATGGGGCGAAAGCAGGTTTGGATGATCAGCCATGATCATAATGAATGGTGGAGCAGGCTTGAAGGGCCGAATGGCCTACTCCTGCTCCTATTTCCTATGTTTCTATGTTTCCATGCTTCCACTGCCTTTTGAGGAAGAAAGTTCCAAAGACTCACAACCCTCTGAAAGAAAAAGTTTCTCCTCAACTTTTGTCTTAAATGAGCGACCCCTTATTTTTAAATAGTGACCCCTCGTTCTAGAATCTCCCACAAGGGAAAACATCCTTTCCGCATCCACCCTGTCAAGACCCCTCAGGATCTTATATGTTTCACTCAAGTCACCTCTTACTCTCCTCAGCTCCAGGAGATACAAGCCTAGCCTGTCCAACCTTTCGTCATAAGATAACCTGCCCATTCCAGGTATTAGTCGAGTAAACCTTCTCTGAACTGCTTCCAATGCATTTACATCCTAGAAGATGATGTAGTCCCTCTTCCTTCTGTACAGGGCCTCTATCATCTTAATGCTGTGATGCAGGGTTACATTTGAAGTGTTGCTAATCTCACCTGCTGTTGTCTGGAAGGATCCACTGGCATAAGATTTAAGGGCCACAATGGTCTTCATGGCCACTGGCAGCAGCGTCCTCGCCCTGCTGTATGACTGCAAGTCAGATTACAGGAGGTGTCACCATTTCCTTGCTGAAATGTCAGCCTCGGACACTGCTCTGGGCTGAGGTGGAGTTAGGAGAAGGTTTCCCTAAAGACCCTGGTGGTTAAGGCCTTCTATTGAGACCCCTCTTCCTCTTCCCTCTGCACACAGATTCCCCTCTCTGCTGTCTGTGCTCCATATCTAAGTCACCAGCACCCCAAGAGATACTGCAACTATAGACGCCATTACTGAAAGAAGGTTTTCTCTTTGCAGACATTCCAACTCCTTTAACTTCCTTGTCAAAGTCCAACACCACTCCCTTGTAAATCCAAAACGTTTTCAAAAATCACCCAATAACACTCAGCACGGGACTTCCACTAACTCTGCACCAGCAAAAGAAAATCAAAAGCACCTCACCTGAAAGTCCCATGCTGATGCTTTTAAACAGCGCTAGGTGGGGAGTCTCTTCATGCAGCTGAATGCATTTTCAGCTGGATTAATTAAAAGAGGGTGTTAATGAGAGTTTGTGTGCCAAATCACCCTTAGGCGCTGCTTGATTTCATAATTGGTCTACTCTGCATGATTCCCATACAGGTAAGGCACGCCCGCTCTAGTGCCTTTATAGTCAGGACGGACAGCGCGAGCTGTGCCAGAAATGGCTGCAAGTGTTCCGGTTGACAATTTTAGGGTTTTGGGTTTCTGTAGTGCTGGTACTCCAGCGGATACAAGCCTAGCCTGTCCAACCTTTCCTCATAAGACAAGCTGCTCATTCCAGGTATTAGTCTAGTAAACCTTCTCTGAACTGCTTCCAATGCATTTACATCCTAGAAGATGATGAAGTCCCTCTTCCTTGTGTAATGGGCCTCTATCATCTTCCTAATGCTGTGATGCAGGGTGAACTTCAAAATGTTGCCACGCTGGTCTCGTTAACACCCTCTTTTAATCACTCTAGCTGAACATGCATTCAGCTGCATGAAGAAACTTCCCAACTTGTGCTGTTTAATAGCATCAGCATGGGACTTTCAGATGAGGTGCTTTTGACTTTCTTTTGCTGGTGCAGTTAGTGGAAGTCCTGTGCTGAGTGTTATTTGCTGGTACCAGTGGTACTATGAAGCCCAATTTCAAGGCTCCTGTGTCTTTGATGGTTGTACGTCAATGGTCAGGTTTTTCCTCTCTATGTGCCATCTTACAGCTTAGATTTTGCTGCAAGTGGCAGCAGGGGCTTATCTTCAGCAAAAAAAAAGGACGGTTATTGCTTCCATTAGAGCTACTTTCACTGCTGACAGCAATGTCATTATTATAAAGTAATAACAATAACATTGCCTGCAAGTATTCCAGCAACATTTAAAATGATGTACACCACCTGTATAAAGCAGACAAAAGGACACCAATCCCAACAATGAAGTGCAAGCCTGGTCATAAGAAAGTTCCAGTGGTATTTTCTACATCATAATTATTGATGAATGGGTTAATTTTGAAATAGATCTGTTCAAATTAAAATGTTTCACTTTTTATGTAATTCAAAAAGAATTCACATCAGAATTTCATGAAGTTAGGAATGACCTTGTTTACTGAGGCGTAACTGAGTTTTGGACGGCATACCAAGTTCAAAATTACTGCTGAAAAAAACCTAGTTCTCCCCCAACTTTAGAAAAAATAATGAAATTTCCCTCTTTGCAGCTGAAAATCAGGGCAAGAAATAGTTACTCATCTCAGGAGCCAATTTTCAGTACCAAATTCAGAGATATCAATGATTTATTGTTATTTTATGGAGTATCAGTGTATGGAGTATCAGTGTATGTATTTTGTCAGGTATTAGTAGATGTTAGGGTATAATTGATTATTATTTTATTGGGTGTCAGTGACTGTTACTTTTTACTTCATGGCGTATAGTGTATGTTATTCCGTGAGGCATTGGTATAATGTCATTGGGATTTCCAAGTCCGGTTTACCTTTGTTCAGTTGTCTTGTGATTCCAGGAGCTTCCCTCAAGGGGGAACAGAATAATTGCACCTATTTATTCAAATAAAAGGAAAATTAGGCAGAGCTCTGTCACAATTTACAAGCTGCCCACTGATTTTCTTCCCAGCATTCTGCCCAGTGAATGCTTTACATTCATATGGTAAGATGAAAATCTACCTTGCAGTGTTGGTCGACTACTTCATAAACACTAAAATAAAACCTGCTTAATAAGACATTTTAGAAGTGTACCTTAAATGTTGAGATTTTATGTGGAGTAGAGGAGTAGAGAGCTTGCTGTGAAAATTATATAAAAGCAATAGCAAATTTTCAGCATCAATTCACAAGGATGTTAATCAGGGTTATGAAGTTACAGTTATGAACAAAGACTTGAGAAGTTAGTACTTTTTTTTCAAACTCAGAGGCTGAGGGTTAATTTGAAAGAAAACTCCAAAACTATGAAAAGCTGTTGTTGGTAAATAGTTCCAAATAGGTAGTAATGTTATTGGCCAGTGAAAAATTCAAAAGCAAGCCATTAATATTCCATGTTTCAAATCAGTCTTTTTGGGTGCGAACTTAGCTCAGTTTTCAGCACTCTCGCCTTTCAATCACAAAGTTGTGGTCTGCGAGAAGGTAACTGTTAAAAGATGATCACAAAAAGATTAAAGGGTGAATTTAATTTTTTTACATGGAGGGTAGTTAAAACATGGAATTGTCTGCCACAAGTTGTAAGTACTTGCAAAAGGCAAGAAATTTGTTGCTTCAAAAAGAATATAAACAATTAGATGAAGTTCAACCCAAATTTGTCAGAACAATGGTCAAGAATTTGCTGACAAAATACCAGCAAGTTTAATGCGCCCATTGTTATTAGTGTGTAAATCGTCCAGCAATTGTAGCGGGGAAGAGATACTAAGTGAATTGCGAATCATCACAAATTAATGGACAATTTACCTGCTGTTCTGCCCTTAGCCTCACAAAAACAGCAGCTCGCCCTCAAACACTCTGTGTGTTTCAAGACATCTGTGGCATTCAAGCCATTTGTGTAACGATCACCAATTAAATTTGTCACAGTTAAGTTAGGGCTGGTACTTATCAGCATAAGAACACTTTTAATAACAAGATTTATGTTCCTGAAATGCCACTCAACCTCTCCAGCCCAGAAAGGCAAGATTGAAACTGTTGCGTTTCATTCTTTCAGGATGCATATTGTTCCTAGATATTTTCAAAATCTAATTTTTTAACATTGTTTTCTTACTTTTCCTTTCTGTATGTTTTCCTTCTCTCTTAATCCAATCTTTCTTTCCTTCTCTTTATTTCTTTTTTCTGTACCATACTTCTTCATTATTTCTCTGTTTCTCAATCTTTAAATCTAATTGGTTAAGGTGATACACTGTTGTTTCCATCATTCACAAAAGTCTCATGTATCCTATTTCTTGCACCATGCCATTATTGGCTCACAGTCCCAGCAATTTACAGCGCAAATCATTTTCAAACTAGAAAGTAAGGGTAAAAATCTAAAGGGCACCATTCTCGCAAAATCTGTAAAGCATCTGTACATTCAGCATTTTGTTCTGTTTTATATTAGTGGCATCATCATGTACTTATAAAAGAGATTGGTGCTGGAGAATGAAACATCTTCTACTTTGGTCTCTAGCTTTACCATAAAGAACTTACACATCATTTATAGGCATGACCAGATGAAGAGTAAACCTATCCTCAGTAGCAGTACATTATTTTCTGTTTCACTCACCAACCATCCTAAAGGTATTTCTATGTGAGACTTCTGTTTGAATACCAATTACGATTGAAATTGGGGAACTTTGTGTTGTGAGTCTTTGCCCACCAGGAATCAATTTGTCTGCTCAAACACATTTTATATAAAAGCCTTACAATTAAAAGAGGAAGGGCAAGAGTTCCTCAGGGTAGTGTCCTAGGCCCAATCGTCTTCAGCTGCTTCATCAATGACCTTCCCTCCATCATAAGGTCAGAAGTGGGATGTTCGCTGATGATTACACAATGTTCAGCACTATTCGCGACTCCTCAGATACTGAAGCAGCCCATGTCAGATGTAGCAAGACCCGGAAAGCATCCAGGCTGGGCTGATAAGTGGTAAGTAACATTTGTGCCACTCAAGTGCCAGGCAATGACCATCTCAAACAAAGGAGAATCTAACCATCTCCCCTTGATGTTCAATGGCATTACCATCATTTAATCCCCCACTATGAACATCCTGGGGTTACTATTGACCAGAAACCTACCTGGACCAGCCACATAAATGATGTGGCTACAAGAACAGTCAGAGGCTGGGAATTATGCGGTGAGTAACTCACCTCCTGTCTCCCCAATGCACAAATCAGGAGTGTGATGGAATACTCTCCACTTGCCTGGATGGGTGCAGCACCAACAACACTCAAGAAGCTCAACACCATCCAGGACAAAGCAGCCTCTTGATTGGCACCCCATCCACAAACATTCACTCCTTCCATAATCGACACACAGTGGCAGCAGTGTGTACCATCTACAAGATGCACTGCAGCAACTCACCAAGGCTCCTTTGACAGCACCTTCCAAACCCACAAACTCTACCACCTCGAAGGACAAGGGCAGCAGATGCATGAGAACACCACCACCTACAAGTTCCCCTCCAAGCCACACACCACCCCGACTTGGAACTACATCAATGTTCCTTCACTGTCGCTGGGTCAAAATCCTGGAACTTCCTTCCCAACAGCACTGTTGGTGTACCGACACCCCAAGAACTGCAGCGGTTCAAGAAGGCAGCTCACCACACCTTCTCAAGGGCAATTAGGGATGGGCAATAAATGCTGGCCTTGTCAGCGATGCCCACATCCCACGAATGAATAAAAAAAAGAGAAAAAGGGAGAGCAAGGAGATGTTCATGTTATTAATCACTGATTCAATTTATGACACTTTCAATGCAAAGACTGAGGACAAAAGAGATTGTTCTGACCACAGTTTAAAATATTAAAATGAATTGATCGGGTAAATACAAAGAAACCATTTCTTCTGATGGGGAAGTCAAGAAAAATGAGACACTATCTTAAAATTAGTGCTCAGCCATTTAAGGAGGTAAATCGGGATTTTTTTTTCACTCAAAGGCTAGTAGAAATCTTTAACTCTCCCCTAAATGATGGATGCTGGGTCAAGTTGAGTTTTCAAGACTGAGATTGATAGATTTTTTCTTATGCAAAGGATATGGAGCTGAAGTAAGTAAATGGACTTGAGGTACAGATCAGCCATGATCTAATTGAAGATGGATGGAGCAGACTTGAGGCGCTAAATGGCCGACTCCTGGTCCTATGTAAACAAGAAACAATTTGAGAGACAAAGGGGGTGATAGCAATGGAAATGAAAATAGGGCAGGTTTTTTTAATGGCAGGCAAATCTTTCTGCCAATTTACCTACCAAATTGTGAAAGTGAAAATTACCCCCAAAGGTTGGCATCTTTCGCAATGTGATAAAATGCTGCCTGCATGAAATGATAATCCATTTAATTCAATTATCAACCTATGCTGAGCATTGCCCTGATTTTCTAAACTAGTTCAGTTAGAGAATCTAAAATCCACAACAGGAATGCTGGGGGGGTTGTGAATCTGTGTTTTTTTCTGAAACTATTAATTGGAGTTATCTCTCTCTGTCAAGACTAGGTGTAAAACCCTACCAACCAATTGTTATATCTTGTCAGTGATTGGGTGGCATAGCTGCATGATGGATGAATGATGTAGGCTTTATAGCTGAAATAACAAACTCCACATCTTTATCTTTCCATCCATCAGATGGATTGTTAGCTCATTTGTCACACTGCTCATTTATTTCCGAGAAAAAAAAATGATAAATGGTTTTAATTAGATTTGCATGGAGGAAAAAAACAGAAAATCATATTTCTTGGTCAGTTTTGTAGGGAAAACAATAGCATCTTGGAGATTTGCTAAACAAAGAAAAATATTTGTTTAGGGAATAGACTGCAAGAGAGTTGGAAATGGGTTGGGGTTTTGGTTGGAACAGTTTGTCTTTTGACCAACAAACAGTAGAAAGCTGAGACAAGTTGTTCATTTAAAGCATGACACACAATGCTGAAACTGAAATTCATTCAGGGAGGATTTTGAAGCCAGCTTGCTGTCAGTCTGGGAGTCCTGGTGGCGAGTGAAAATAAGACATATGAACTTGTAGCTGATGTAATGAGTTCATTATTATATAGATAACCATTTTGAGAATGATTGGAATTATTAATGGAACAAAGAACAAATGTCGCCATCACTAAGAGGCTCTTTGGTAAGTTTAGAACAATGCTTTTCCATACTTAAGATTCTCATTTCCTCTCAATTGGGGTATTGAGTACAAAAGCAAATAAGTTATGTTAAACTTGTTTAAAACACTGGGTTGGCCTCAACTGGGGTATTGCGTCCAGTTTTGGGCACTAGACTTTAGGAAAGATGTGGAGGCATTGGAGCGAGTGCAGAAAAGATTCACAAGAATGGTTCCAAGGATGAGGAACTTCAGTTACGTAGATAGATAAGAGAAGTTGGGACTGTTATCCTTGGAGAAGAGAAGGTTGAGAGATTAGATTGAGGTATTCAAAATCATAAGAGGTCTGGACAGAGTAGATAGAGAGAAACTGTTTCCATTGGTGGAAGGACCGCGAACCAGAGGGCACAGATTTAAAGTAATTGGCAAAAGAAGCAATGGCAACATGAGGAAAAACTTTTTCACGTAGTGAGTGGTTCGGATCTGGATTGCTCTGCCTGAGAGTGTGGTGGAGGCAGGTTCAATCGAGGCATTCAAGAGGGAATTAGATTATTATCTGAAAAGGAAGAATGTGCAGTGTTGCAGGGAGAAGGCAGGGGAGTGGCACTAGGTGACTTGCTCCTTCAGAGAGCCAGCACAGACACAATGGGCTGAATGGCCTCCTTCTCTACTGTTATGATTCTATAATTCTGATCTGGATGTTCGCAAACCTCAAATGCAAATAACACAATGGTTAGTTGTCTATATCCAAATTACAGTACAATGAGCAAGGCTATAAATTACAACCTACATTAGCAGGAAGGAGTGAATTACATTACCCAATGAAAATCATCTTTCCATGACAGAGGAGAAAATTGAATTTGGGAGACAACCATAGATGGTGAACTGCACCATGTTGAGGGGTAAATCTTATTGCACAGTAAGCACAGCGGGACAAGTTTTTTGATAATTTAAACTGTAGGTATACCCAATATTCATTAGAGCAGCTTTTTCTCCTCCCCCCACCCTTACATCCCATGATGGATGGGAACAGCATACCAAAAGTATGCAGCTTCTGTCAAACTTTAGGAATATGAGAATTTTCTGTTGCAAAGGCCAGCAAAAAGGGTGGAAAATAATATTTTAATTGGTTATTTATGTGGAAAATTTGGCTATAGAAATGCTGCCAATTAGCAGGGGCCTAGGAGCAGGCCACATCATTATGTTTTCTGTGTGTCCCTGTGCTGGGCATCACTGATGTTGAATCCGGAAAATAGGGTAGGAGGCTCCTAGCCACCTCATTTGCATTGTTCAAACTGGACGGTGGCCAATGTTGGCACAGTTCAAACTCTGAATCCAAGGAAAGTACCAGAAATCCCAGAGCAATATTAAAAGAGGCAATGACTTATTCAATCGTATCTCCTAACCTTTGACCCTGGAGAGTTGAAGGCTTTCCTGGGTGCAAGGGTGAGGGAAAGCCGCTCCATGAATTTGAACTGGAGGAAGAAACGATATATGAAAACCTAAATGGGCAATACAGTTGTTGAATGAAGCAAGTTTATTTTCTAAAGGTGCAGGAAATTTAGACTTTTGTCACTTTTTGCTGTATTTTTCAACAGGTTCGTGTCTATAATGAATCGACCAGTCCATATCACTCCCCCTTCCTTCCTGTGAATGTTCTCCCTACACCCCCGGGTATGCATTTCATTATTATGAATAACTGATCAATAATCATTAAATAAATAACATTATCATAAAAATCGAGACACTTAGGGAGTACCTTTCTGGGTTTGCTTTGGCAGTGGCAAGCTATCCCTCCCCCATGAAGATCAGCAAATCCCAGGCTCTCCTCCAACAATTGTCTTTCCACTTAGAAAACCAATGGGTGCAGCTCTCTAGAGTCAATGTGAGCTCAGAAAATATTTAATGTATTAAAAGCAGTGCTCAAAGTTTTGAAACTGATAATTTTAGTGTTTTCTATACTGAACATGTTTTCATTTAAATCACCCGCTGGAAATATCAGGAATATTAAGTATATCTATATAGATCTTCTGCTCTCTTTCAAATATTTTGTTACAATTTGCAGACAGTGTAGTTAAGCATTAATATTTTCTAAAATATCAAATCAATCTAAAAGTTAAACAGTTCGTTCCTTTAAATAGAAGAAGCTTTTAAAATATAAAACGATAGCTGATTTTTCAACATTACATTTGGCAGCCAGTCTAAATAAATGTTGGAGAAAAATATCAAAAATTATTATTTGCATGGATGTTGCTTACTGAAAGTAGCTGATGGATGGTGAAGAAACTCATCTTCCTTTCCTCACAGCCCTGAATCTGGTGGGCAGTCAGGACTGCAGATAATCTGATAAAGATATTGCTCCAGTCTCCCCTTAGTGAGATACTGGAGAGTGCCAGCTGGGCTTCATGCTGGCGGCTGTAGAATGATTCCTGTACCAGCACTCAGTGATCACTGGGGACATTGACAATACCACCAGCTGCACAGGCCTTCTGTCCCACTTCAAAGTCATGATCCCTGTGTCAAAACCTCTTGGGGTTCTCAGCAGCCTTCACTGTGCCTGGCTTCTCTCTCTCTCTCTCTGCCTTCAAAACCATTTGGAATTGCCCTGGCAACTGAAACAAGCATTACATCTGCACAAACAACATGTACACCAAAATTCTAGTCACATTTCAACATGCCACAAATAAAATTTAACTTGAATCATGGCAGGTGATGTGATGATCACAGAGTGTGGTAATCTTATAAGGGTTATGGAGTTCGTGCAGGAAAATGGTGTTGAAATAGAAGGTTAGCCATGATCTCATTGAATGGGGGAGTGGGCTCAAAGGGCTGAATGGCCTGCTCCTGCTCCTATTTCTTATGTTCTTATGAATCTGGAAATTTTGATGGAGGGAACTTGATATTGAACTGCAAGCATGGATAATGCAGACACTGGATCCAGACACATAAGACCATAAGAAATTGGAGCAGGAGTAGACTATTTCACCCTTCCAGCCTGCTCCATCATTCACTTAGATCATGGTTGAACTTTTACCTCAACTCCACCTTCCTGCACTATCCCCATATCCCTTGATTCCTTTAGTATCCAAAAATCTATTGATCTCTGTCTTGAATATACTCAACGACTGAGTATCCACAGCTCTATGGGGTAGAGAATTCCAAAGATTCACAACCTTTTGACTCATCTCAGTCCTAAATGGCCAACCCCTAGTTCTAGACTCCCCAGCCAGGGATAGCATCCTCCCAGCATCTACATTGTCAAATCCCTTAAGAATTTTATATGTTTCAATGAGATCACCTCTCAATCACCTAAATCCTCATCTCAGGAATCAGACTAGTGAACCTTTGTTGCACTGCATCTAAGACAAGTATATCCTTCCTTAGGTAAGGAGAGCAAAACTATACACAGTAAGCCAAAACTCTATACAGCAGACCAAAACCATACACAGTTTTGGTGCTCTGTATAAAATATGGACAATAGCTTTAAACCTTTTTGTTTAGTGTACCCCAATTAATATTCTTTGGCTTTGCACAAGAGCAGTCAATATCAAAGATTAGTTTCAGTTAAAGTGGGGTTAGAGGGCAGTCATTGCAGAAATAATTCATTTGCCATTATATATGCATTCTGTCATTAATTTTATACAATACTTTGATTTGTGATGGAAACCACACCTGCCAAAATGAGACATATTAATTTTGTCATTTGGAACATTGTTTTTGAACTGTTACTGGACATTCAACAAACTTGTTTAAAAAGACCACAGAACAATGGCTGAAAACATGGCTGCACATTTGCATTCTGAAAGACAGCTGCATGGAGAGACAATGGGAGTACTCCCTGATTCAATTAGCCAGATGGGTTTTGTCAATAGCAATGATCAAGAGACATTGAATGTGTAAGAGCTAGCATTCCCATAAACCTCGCAGGAGAGGCTGTTCCAAACAAGGAGCTAGTCACATGACTAACCTGCTGGCAAATCTGGAATTAATTGAATTGCGCTCACAGAACAGTTTTTGGGAGAGACTGCAATTGAACTTCAAGAAGAGAACACCTCTCTCTCTCTCTCATGTAAAGTTCCAGGGACCCACTGAAGTAATTCACACCTCAAGACAAATGAATCCTGCAGCCTTCTGGTACCAGCTAAACAAGTTTGAATGTGTGCACTGGGCCCCAACGAGAACTGCAAGATTTAACTTCAACCAAAGACTTTACATCCAACCCAGAACCAGTAACTGAATTCCATTGATTACTTAAAACCTTTCCCCCTTAATTCTTTTTCTTCCTCTATCGCTATTTGTCTGTGTGTTTATCGCGTATGCATGCTAGCATGATTGCGTCATGTATTTCTAGTAGTTTTACTGAATTAGAGTTTTAAGGTTAATAAACTTACACCTTTCTTGTTTAAATCTGAGAAAACCTGTCTGGCTGATTTTTTTTCAATTACAATAAGAGAACAGTGAGCAAGTACTCACTGAGGGGAAGCTAAGAACACAGTGTTTTAAAAGTTGAACCCTGTTACGGCCAAACCAGGAAAAGGCTGAGAGGGGAGCCCTAGACCCCTGCCTCACCTGGTCATAACAGATTTTATGCAATTTTTTATAGTTAAATAGCAAAATATATGGCAGTTTGCGGAGGCAAAGAAGTAGAGTTGTTTGGAATATAGAAGTTTTTCCGCAACACGAGCTGAGGAGCTGGGAGATGCAAAATTAAGGAACTAGAGTGCTACCACTGGCAAGATGATGCAATTACAGCATGGCAAGCTTACATAGGCATTTTGCATTAGAAATGTGCAGCTGGATTTTGTTCGCACCCAGGCATCGGGTTCCGTGGTGGAGGGGGTTTGAAGATAGCTCCGGATAAGGCCCACCACGGATCTCAATGCTGGGAGGGCCCGGCCTGAACCTCCCGACAGTGGCGAGGCTCTGTGGTGGCCCCCTCCAACATATTAACATATTCAAATCAATAAAATGAATACATTTAAATAGACTTAGCTGCGATCTTGATGGCACTCCCGTGCCTTCGGATCCTTGTCTGGGGAAATGTGGCAACACAGTGGTAGGGAGGGGGGAGGAGGTAACTTTGTCAGTGTGGGCGGGGAGGGGGGGTAGTTGGGAATGGGGTCAAATAAATGTAATGGGTGGTAGGGGATGGTGGGAAGGGTTGAACCTTAAACTTTGTGCAGTTTGGGGAGTGGAGGAAGGTCAGATGTAAAAGGTAAGTGTTTGTGGGGGGCAAATTGTTACTGTAATTGTTATGGGGGGGGGGCGGTGGGAAAGGGCAGCAGATGCATGGGAACATCACCATCTGCAAGTTTCTCTCCAAGTCACACGCCATCCTGTCTTGGAACAATATTGCTGTTCCTTCACTGTTGCTGGGTCAAAATCCTGGAACTCCTTTCCTAACAGCACTGAGGGTACACTGTGTGTGTACCTACCCCACACGCACTATGGCAGTTCAAGAAGGCAGCTCACCACCACCTTCTCAAGGGCAATTAGGGATGGCAATAAATGCTGTCCTAGCCAGCAATGCCCAAATCCCATGAATGAATAAAAAAAAGCGTTATAAATTTATTTATTTAGTTTTGGGGGGTTACTTATTTAAAAATTTAAATGTGCTGGCAGGGCTGGCTGCCCTTTAAAATGGCGCCAATGCCTGCACACAGGCAGCTGATGCCATTGCCAGGGACAGACAGCTTGCCCCCTCCACATGTTTGGGGGGGGGTCGGAGGTGCGGGCCACCCTGGCTATTTAAATGAGCTGCCACGTGGGTGATTGCGGCTGCTCTTTGACATGCGGGCCGGTGCCATTTTTTGAACTTACCACCGAGATCAGTGGCAGGCTCTTAAAATCTAGCCCATGGACACAGAAATTATAATGGAACTTGTTGACAGGTGTAATTCTATATATATATATATATATATATTATAGCTTATTGTTCTGCATCAAATCCGCATGCAAATAGTTTAGAAGAAAATCAGTACTTACCTCATCAGATGATTACATTTGCTGTAAGAAGGCAGGGATCAATAAATTATTATATTAATTCAAAGGTGCTACATCAATTCTCAGCCCCTTTATTTTAACTCTTTGTCACATCATGTGAGATGTACTGTTCAGTCTACATCTGTCTCACTGAGCTGCCTTTACATTACCTTTTTTATTAGCATATAAATTCCTCACTGAATTAGTTAAACCCTTCTTGCTAAAACATTAATGAGGAAGTCAAACCATGAGTCAAGAAACTAATTTACTTTATTAGCATCTTCTGATAACACAGTCAGTGGCATTCAAGTATAAAACATTAAAGTGTGCAACTATTTAGGTAGATATTGTTAAATAATGGAGTTAATAATTGAAATGACAAAGGTGGGTAGTTCACAGGAATTTCGCACGAGACAGATTTTGCTGATAATAACTTGATACTAAGTTCAACATCCAAGATTAATTTAAAGTCTGCAACATAAGTTTATGGTTAGACTCCTATATAGTGATAAATTATAGCTTCAAATGGCAATTCTATTGCCTATGTTAAAGGTTTGAATAGTTTAGCTTATTACTGATACTTGCAGCAATGATTCTAGGAGTTTATATGACCTCAACCTTCTGAGGCAGAGTAGTCGCCTGTCTTTCTCTGAGATGCTCGTTTTGGCCACCTGGGATGTCAAGGTTGTGCAACTTCATCCACAGGTCTGATCTCCATTCTTTTATGGATCATCTGTTTCCTGGGTAGATCTGCCTTACATATTGGTAGCTATATTCAGACCAGAGCTGATACACATTTCACTTTCCTTTTTCAAAGGAAAACTTCTCAGACATCGAAGTGACCCTCTTAAATATCTGCCTTTATTTAGCTTGTATAGTGCACATGTTTCTTAATTTCTGTAAGCTCTTTTCTCTTTCTCTATTATCTTTTCAAGGTGTCGCAGAATGGTCCTTTTCACTGCCACAATCTTTTCCAAAAACACCACAATTATATATTTCATTCTTAAATAAGTATCATTAAATTTTCCTTACTCAATTTGAGTGGCACTTATGTTGCAAAATTTCACCCCTTGGGGCAACAATCATTTGTAACAAACATGTTAAGGAATGATAATGACCCTGGGTTAACTATGAAGTAAAATCCAAACATATCAAGTGCCTTTACTCCCATAACTTCTCAAACTTCAGGAACAGAAGAACTAAACAACTTTAAACAATAGGTGCATTTATTTTACTCTCCTGATATTCTGGGGTGGGGGGTAGCTGGGTGGACTTCTCCACTTTGGAGTGGAGCTCTGGTTGAGAAACCTTTCCACCCCTACAGTCCTGACCCTTTTCCTGAAGTCATTCAGGGCTACCAGGTGATAAAGAGTCAGAAACAACTAATTGATTTTACATCAGTTCCCTGAGTCCTGGCAGTTCTTCCCAGATTCTGTGTGTGATTCAGAGTGTTTCAGGTTCTAGCCAGGCCTCTTTGGGCTCTAGCTCTTCTGCCTCTTTCCCATGAGCAGACTCTGCACCAGCAGTCCATGTAGAGGAGGCAAGGGAGTTGTGCACAGCAGGGAAGATATGTCTGCACTGTAAACTGGCCTCTTACACACTTGCTGAAACTGCACCAGCTGTGGTCTATACTGTCGAGCTCAGAGAAAATATGACAAGGGCTTAGTGGATTGGCTTACGGGACGGAACCCTGACAGATTTTTAACAACAAACCCGGAGACACAGATGTTGCAACTGATCAGCTGAGACAAGTGCGGGTGCTGGCGCCATATTTAAAGCACTGCCAGCCCTGCTTGAGCTGCTGCTTTGATTATCTGTGCAAATAATTGGAGCTTATGCTGATGTAGGCAGAATATCAACAAATGTTTATCTTTTGCTTCAAATAATACATGGTGGCAACTATAGGCTCTTAATTGATATAAAGAAGATTTAAAACACAAAGTAAAGGTTAAAAGCATATAAAGCCTAAGCTTTGTGACACATGAAATAGATCTCTGACATTTCTTTAAAATCTCTTGAATTTTGGTGACTGTTCCTGGAAACAACATTGTGTTATTATTGATCTATTTAAAGTACTAGATCCACTTACATCGTTTTGACCATTCAAGTATAAAAGGAAGTTTCAAAAAAGCATACACACTATGAACGTGCACACAGATACACACCTAACCCCACAAACAAGCCACTTTCACACTACACTGAACAGCAATGGTTGCAAATGGTCCTGCAAGGTAATTCACAATCACTGAACATGTTGGTTCGAGCAGCTACCTTACAGGAATGGGGAAGTTTTGAATCTGTGTTGATTTGTTGCAACAAACACAGTTATCAGCTTCTGACCACTGACAAACTACACAACTCTAGATGAATAGGTGACATGCATGTACATATATTTTGAAAGTGATTAATTTTTAAAAGTACTGAAACAGGATGTTGAAGGAATGAATAGTCTGATTTGAAGTATTCCTTCTTTTAGGCTGGTCATGTTTATTTAGTTGTGGATCAACTGTTTTCCTTTACCACTCACTTTCCCCATCATTCCCCCTCATTTTTGCACACTCTCACAACAGGAGGTGTAGATCGTTTGGGACAGCCAACACAGATAGACAAGTTGGGGGCCAACACCCCCAAATTTTTTCCAGAGTTTCAAGTACAGTAGCATTATTGATAAATATTGTAACCCCTCTCAGGAAAAACTTCCCTATGCAGCATTTAAAATGTACAATACATTGGATGAACTTAAAATTTCAACTTTGAATATATAAAGCAAGCATAGAATAATATTAAAAGCTGCAAAGAAATAGGGATCAGCAGTGCCTCATTTCTTGAATCCAAACAGGGCTAAAATTCCAATGTTTGGAGGCACCTGACGTTTGGCCAGATTTTGAATGGCTCATTAAGAGATTAACAATATGCATGTGCAAAGGGAGTGTTTGTTCCTGCCTTGACCCTAGTTTAAGGTATACATAAACTTTGAATTCCCTGAAGTATAATGCCAAGATTCCTGGAAGTGTAAGTAAAATGATTTCCTATTTACAAGCCAAACCACTCAGCAAAACTTATTCAATGGAGGTAATTTGGATTTTGGGAGATAGCGGCTGGCCGTATACAGCCTCCCCAATGAGCGGGCTAGTGCCGGGGGGCATAACATTGAGTGGGAGGCATTGGGAGCTGTTCCCGATCCTCTCCCGTCCCTGCTGCAATTTTACGCAGGGCAACGATGGTGAGAAATGGCTCGCCCACCCCAGGCCAATCAAGGCCCTTAAGTGACCAATTAACTGCCTCTTAAGGGCCTCCTCCTGCCGTTGTGAGTATTTTACCCTCAGCGGCAGACGGTAAAGGCCCCAAGAACCCCGCCTGGTGGTAAAACCAGGTGGCCTTCTTACGGGCTGTTGTGGGGGGGGGGGGGGGCGCGCTCCTAATCGGGCACCCTGTGCCCCACTGAGTGTCGCCCCCAAAGCCCCAACCACCCCACAATGTACAACATCCCCCCACCCCCCACCGCAACTGACCACACCCCTCCCCCGCCTCATTGGGGCCTGGCTGATTTTCCTCGGCGAGGCCCCAAACATTTACCTGTTTTCCGGGGCTGTCCTTCTTCTTGCCTCCGATGGCTGGGTGCAGTCCCAGCAGTGGCCACCACCCCCACTGATTGGCCGGCTGCTCCATTAGGCAGGACGTCCTGCCTCCTGGGGCTGGAAGTCCTGCCCAAGACCAATTAAGGAACTGGGGAGCAAAAAATCCTGACGTGGCTCCCCACGCCCAGCAGAGGTGGGCTTCCAACTGACTTTTCGGCCAGTGGGCGGGGCCTCCCACCCATTGTAAAATTCCAACCAGCGTAAAATGGGTGATATCGGAGCAGCCTCCCATTTTACAACTCTCGCAATTTTCATTTTACATTGAAGTCAGTGGAAATGAAAATCAGGAGATGTGTAGAATAGGCAACTGATGTGATCTCATCCTTTTTATACTATCGCCCAAAGTTAAAATTACCCCCAGTACTTCAATACCACAATGCATCATGTAAACTCTACCACATATATTGAATACTACATATGTCAGAATATCATAAGTCAATGAACAATTGCAATCAGGGACGTAGCCAGTCATATAAAATGTATGTACCCCTGTATCTTTCTGCAGGTCCTGATCAAAGACTGCCTCCCAGTGGTGCACATGTGTAACAATGCGTAGTAATAGTGGTACTAATATGCAGGCTGTAACCGTTCAGTCTTGATCAATGTGCAAGGATGTCACCACATGTAATTCCCATCAAGTAACTAAAGAAAGAAAATAATTTGCATTTATGTAGTGCTTTTCACACCACAGGACGTGATTCACTGCCAATTAATTACTTCTGAAATGTATTCATTGTTGTGTAGGTGAATGAGCAAAGTCCTACAAACAGCAATGAGATGAATGACTTATGTTAGCTGAGGGATTAATATTCACCAAGACACTGGTAGAGCCAACCACTCTTCTTAAAATAGTTAATCAACCAGATGAAGAGCAACAAAACACCCGGAGTTGATAGAATTCCACCCGAAGCTTGAAGCATGGTGACCCTGCCCTATACACCAAGCTCTATGAGTTTTTCACGGCCTGCTGGGAACAGGGCAGGGTTCCATGGGATCTTCATGATGCCGTTATCATCGCCTTGTACAAAAATATAGGAGAAAAATCAGACTGCTCCAACTACTGTGGAATCACCCTCCTTTCTAATACTGGGAAGATCCCAGCTAGAATACTTCTGAACTGGCTTGTGCCTGCCATTGCAGAAGAAAACCTCCCAGAGAGCCAGTGTGGTTTCAGAGCAAACAGAGGCACCATAGAAAAGGTATTTGCACTCAGACAATCACAAGAAAAGTGTTGTGAGCAAAACAAAGGCCTGTACGTCACTTTCGTAGACCTCACCAAAGCATTCGACACTGTGAGCAGAGATGGACTTTGGAAAATCTTTGAAAAACTTGGATGCCCACCCAGGTTCCTGGCCATGATGAAGCAGTTTCATGAAAATCAGTACAGACAGATCAAGCAAAACAGTAACCTCTCGAGTACCTTCCGTATCTCGAATGGCATGAAGCAGGGATGTGTGCTGGCCCTTACCTTATTCACCATCTTTTTCAGCATGATGCTGCAGCAAGCAAAGGAAGACCTTAAGGAGGGAGTTTACGTACCCTTCTGGACTGATGGATGCCTTTACAACCTCAGGTGTGTCCAGGCTCACACAAAGACACAAGAAGAACACATCTGTGAACTTCTTTTCGCCGATGACTACTCTCCTGGCCCACAGTCAGTCAGACCTGCAACTTACAACAACACGTTTTTCTGAGGTGGCACAGCTCTTCTGACTAAAAATCAGTTTAACGAAAACTAAAGTTCTGCATCAGCCTGCACCCCAAGAAGAATATAAACCACCAAGCATTGTCATCAAGGGAACCGAGCTGAATGCCTTCAAGCAATTTACCTAATTGGGGAGCGTCATCTCGTTTGTTGCCACCATAGACAAGGAAGTGGACAATAGGCTTTCAAAAGTAAACAGTACATTTGGTAGACTCTACAAATGAGTGTGGAGCCCCAGAGCACAGACCAAACTCAAAGTATATAAAGCCGTAGTCCTCACCACCCTTCTGTATGGCGCTGAGTCCTATACTGCCATAATGTACGCCTTCTAGAGCGCTTCCATCAGCGCTGCCTCCACAGCATCCTCAAGATCCGCTGCCAGGACTGCATCACCAAGACACTGGTCGAGCCAACCACTCCTTAAAATAGTTCCATTGGATCTTTTACATCCATCTGAACATGGAGATAGAGCCTTTGTTTAACATCTCCTCCATAAGATGTCAGATTAACACATAATTTTAAAATACTTCACCCCTTGATCTTTCTCAGAGATTTGCAAACATCTTGAGAAAAATAAGACATTCCTTTAAAATAGTGGAATTGTCCAACACCCTGAACTTATGGCTTGGAGTTACAGATTGTTTTAATGGATCAAACATTTTCCTCTATGTGCTGCACTCAGGGGTCCAATATACCAAAGCACAGGAATCAGCTACTGTAGTGACCAACCTCATGTAAATGGACAGAGGTTTTTTTTTTAATTCAAAAGCTATCAACAGTGTGGTAAAATTAACCAAGATGCATGATTTTTAATGTAAAACTCAAAATTTTCCAGAAGACATATCCAGAAAGCAGACTAGGGGTGCACATATTAATACATACTGAGGGAGGGCAGGATTTGGAAGGGTATAATCACAATAAGAATCATAGGAATGATATTACTATCAACTTCAGACTAATCAAATAATTGATTATTGTGTTACTCACATGTGGCATTGTGTGATATTCTGAGCAATAGCACGAGCTGAATGTACAGATGGAATATAGTCACTCTCAATGTTTTGGCAACCAACCTACAAAATGAAAACTGGTGGAACCCATCACATCTATTGATAGCTGTTCAGCTTATGACATCAGTCTGTGAATTGACGCTAAAAAAATGTTGTCATGAATGGAATAGAAACAAAACACCTGTTTACTTACAAGATCCTTAGCATTCTTACTTTTGACCCATGAAAGCCATTTGAACTTCCTTTTATGATGCTATGAATGGAATGAATGTTTAAGTTCAAGTGTCGATCACTGCAGGGACTTCATTTCCTGCTCATAGCGGTGTGAAGCCGAGACAGAAGGAATGTTAGCTGTGATGGATACTGGGTGAATTGAGTTTTGATAGTCTCAATATGGTTCCCAATGGACATAAGCAAGAAAACTGCTGCAAATGCAATACAAATTGGCACTATTTCAGCAATATTGTTTGGAGAGTGTTGAAAACAGAAGTGTCACATTCATACACTAAGGATAAGAGATGCTATTCTAAGGTTGGTATAGAGGATGAATGTGGGACCACAGAATCACTTCACACCTGAGCTTTTCTCTTCTAAAGAGATCACATTGAGGCTGATTCTGATCCAGTGATCGCACAACAGAAAACATATATACCGATATGGCGGTAGGAATCTGAGTACATTTGAGTAGTCAGATTTGCCTATTAGTTATGATTTACCAACAGAGCCTAGTGGATGAGGGTCTCTGTCAGCATTTACTGGATGTTTGGCTTATTGGAAGCTGGTAGGAGTCACGGCCACCAGGGCATGTTGGGAAAATTACATCCTTGAGCTACCTCCTGTCTGTGCGTATTGGCACTTGTTTAATGCAGATAGTGAAAAACTGGATAAGGAAAAGGGTGTGAGTGTTCCTTGTGACACACATTGTCCTCTGCTACCTTGCCTATTAGAGTCATAGAGTCATTAACAGCACAGAAGGAGGCCATTTGGCCCATCAAGTCCATGCCAGCTCTCCCCAGAGCTATCCTGTCCCTCCAATGAATGGGAAAAAATGATAAATGTCAGCTTTTGCTTAGCTATGGAGAATACCACTGACATTCTGAAGGTGTGTGTCCATTGCCTCTATAGATCTGGAGAGTGTTACAGTGCAAACCAGCTATAGCGTCACAATAAATGTAGCATGCTGTATCACAGAATCACAGAATTGTTACAGCGTGAGAGGCCATTTGGCCCATTGTGCTGGCACCAGCTCTCCGAATGAACAATTTGCCTAATGTGAAACCCCTACCTTCTCCCCATAACCCTGCACATTCTTCCTTTTCAGATAACAGTAGAATACCCTTTTGAGTGCCTCAATTGAACCTGCCTCCACCACACTCTCAGGCAGTGCGTTCCAGATCCTAACCACTCGCTGCGTGAAGAATTTTTTCCTCATGTCGCTTTTGCTTTTTTTGCCAATTACTTCAAATCTGTATAAATAAAAGCAAAATACTGCGGATGATGGAAATCTGCAATACAAACAGTAAGTGCTGGAAATACTCAGCAGGTTGGCAGCATATGTGGAAAGAGAAGCAGAGTTAACATTTCAGGTCTGTGACTTTTCATCATTTACCCATATAGTTTACACCATTTACTTTAAATCTGTGCCCTCTCGTTCGTGATCCTTTCACAAGTGGGAACAATTTTTCCCTATCCACTCTGTCCAGATGCCTCATAATTTTGATTACCTCTCTTCTCCAAGGAAAAGAGTCCCAATTTCTCCAATCTGTCTTCATACCTGAAGTTCCTCATCTGTGGAACCATTCTTGTGTATCTTTTCTGCACTCTCTATAATGCCTTCACATCGTTCCTAATGTGTGGTGCCCAGAACTGGATGCAGTACTCCAGTTGAGGCTGAACTAGTGAATAATACAAGTTTTACACAACCTCCTTGCTCTTGTACTCTATGCCCCTATTAATAAAGCACAGGATACTGTATGCTTTATTAACCATTTTCTCAACGTGTCCTGCCACCTTCAATGACTTATGCACATATACTCTCAGGTCCCTCTACTCTTGCATCCCCTTTAGAGTTGTAACCTTTACGTTAAATTGTCTCTCCATGTTATTCCTACCAAAATGAATGACTTTTCATTTCTCTTCATTAAACTTCATCTGCCACTTGTCTGCCCATTCCACCAGCTTGTCTATGTCCTTTTGAAGTTCTACACTATCCTCCTCACAGTTCAAAATGCTTCCAAATTTCATACCATCTGCAAATTTTGAAATTGTGCTTGTATACCAAGACCTAGGTCATTAATATATATCAGGAAGAACAAGGGTCCCAACACTGACACCTGAGGAACTCCACTACAAACCTTCCTGCAGCCCGAAGAACACCCATTAACCACGACTCTCTGTTTCGTGTTACTCAGCCAATTTCATACCCTTGTTGCTATAGTCCCTTTTATTCCATGAGCTATAACTTTGTTCACAAGTCAGTTGTGCGGCACTGTATCAAATGCCTTTTGGAAGACCATGTACACCAGATCAATAGCATTGCCCTCATCAACCCTCTCTGTTACCCCTTCAAAAAACTCCAGCAAGTTAATTAAACATGATTTTCCCTTAACGAATTTATGCTGGCTTTCCTTAATTAGCCTGCATTTGTCCATGTGACTATTAATTTTGGTCCCGAATTATTGTTTCTAGAAGTTTCACCACCGCTGAAGTTAAACTGACTGGCCTGTAGTTGCTGGGTTTATCTTTACATCCTATTTTGAACAAGGGTGTAACATTTGCAATTCTTCAGTTCTCTGGCATCACCCCTGAATCTATGGAAGACTGGAAAATTATGGCCAGTGCCTCTGCATTTTCCACTCTCATTTCTGTCTTTTCTTCCTGATGAAGTGCTTTGCAATGGAGATATCAGAAGAAGTAGAGAACACAGTAGTGAGAGCTCAACTGCCACCTAACGAGTCACAACAACAGGAGAAAGAAGCAGGGAAGGTCCCAGAAGTTGGAGGAAGACCGACTAAACAATATCTGATAAAGACTGCATTCCCCAAATAAAAACATGCCTTTATCTTAAAACCCTGATGATGATATAGACACCCTTTTCCTTCATGTCAACCCAATTGCTTGCCCTTTTCCCCACAACTATTTGTCAACCATAGCAGTTCATTTCTCCTTGTCAGTCCCTTCTAGATTATATCCTTCAATGTAAACTAAATAGCAGACATATTTAGAATAGAATCATACAGCACAGAAGGAGGCCATTCATCCCATCATGCCTGTGCCAACTATTTGAAAGAGCTATTCAATTAGTCTCAATTCCCTGCTCTTTCCCCATAACCCTACTAAATTTTCCTTTTTAAGCATTTATCCAATTCATTTTTTAAGTTAATGTTGAATCTGCTTCCACCTTCCTTTCAATGTATTCCAGAGCATGACAAAGTACTGAATTGGGGGAAGGCCGATTTCAATATGATAAAACAGGATCTGGCCAGAGTAGACTGGGAGCAGCTACTTGTAGGAAAGTCTACATCAGACCAGTGGGAGTCATTCAAAGAGGAAATAGTGAGGGTTCAGAGCCAACATGTACCTGTTAAAGTGAATGGTAGGACCAACAAGTCCAGGGAACCCTGGATGTCAAGGGATCGAGAGAATTGGATCAGGAAAAAAAAGCTGTATAAAATGCTAGTTAGGCCACAGCTGCAGGACTGTGTACAGTTCTGGGCATCACACCATAGGAAGGATGTGATTGCACTGGAGAGGATGCAGAGGAGATTCATCGGGATGTTGCCTGGGCTGGAGCATTTCAGTTATGAAGAGAGACTGAAAATGCTAGGGTTGTTTTCCTCAGAGCAGAGAAGGCTGAGGGGGGGACCTGATTGAGGTATACAAAGTTATGAGGGGCATTGATAGGTTAGATAGGAATAAACTTTTTCCCTTACTGGAGGGGTCAATAACCAGGGGGCATAGATTTAAGATAAGGGGCAGGAGGTTTAGAAGGGATTTGAGGAAAAACTTTTCACCCAGAGGGTGGTTGGAATCTGGAACGCACTGCCTGAAGGGGCAGGAACTCTCACAACATTTAAGAATTATTTAGACGGGCACTTGAAATACCATAGCATACAAGGCTACGGGCCAAGTGGTGGAAAATGGGATTAGAATAGTTAGGTGCTTGATGGTTGGCACGGACACAATGGGCCGAAGGACCTGTTTCTGTGCTGTATAACTCTATGACTCTATAGCTCACTGCATAAAGTAAACTCATCTCCCCGTTCGTTTTTTTGCCAATTATCTTCCTTTTTACATTGTATATCCCTGAATCCTCTCAGTTCTTTTCTTAAACCTATTCTGGAGTTCTTCCTCATGTACAGGGCTGCAAAGACAATTGCCTGCACCATAGCATCATCACTCTCTTGCAACCAAGCTAACCCACATCTCAGGGTTACTGAGTACCAGAAAGACTCTTCAACAGGTTAACCACGCCAGGCGCTGCTCCACACACCACTGACCACCTCCAGGCGCTTACCCATTGTCTCTCGAGATAAGGAGGCCAAAGAGAGAGAGAAGAGACACATATACCAGCAGAGGGAGTCTGGAAGAGAATAAAAGGAGTCCATGTTTTCAAAACACATGCAGCAGTCTGTTTCTTACTGACTCTGAATGAATCTTAATATTTCGTCCCAAGAACATCACAATGGCAATGAGGATAGTGAAAAATAGGGAACATTGCTTTCAGGTATGAAACCTTTGGAAGGTGTTTGCCTACTTTCATTTAAAGTTGAAGATTTAAGGAACACATTGAGATTGTGTTAGACACACGCAGGAGGCACTCCAGCTTGGGATTTGCAACAGGAAAGCTTGTGCAGTGTACACACACATATTGACTTCACCAATATAACCATCCAATCAAAAAAAACTTGTATTATTACAGAGCAGTTTTTCTTTGAATGCAACATGATCCTGGATCCTTGATAACACACCACCACTGTGTTGCTGATCAATATGGCATTGTCTATGCCCAATCCAGAAAGACTCTTCAGCAGGCTACTGTAGTGTGTTGAGAATTGCATTGTACACTTTGTCCACTTAAGGCTACCATACACACATATACCAGCAGAGGGAGTCTGGAAGAGAATAAAAGGAATCCATATTTTCAAAACACATGCAGCAGTTCTGTTTCTTACTGACTCTGAATGAATCTTAATATTTCGTCCCAAGATGTGCATTCAGAGCCATCATTTGTATTCCTACATTGGCAAAGGTGGCTGCAACGTTTTGAAGGCACAATGGCAGGTTTGCAATCACAGATGACAAAAGAAAAACAGGTCTTACATCTCCACTATGGAGGTGAAGAATTGGAAGACATCTTTGAGACAATTACACCTGAATAAAATAACTATGACTCAGGAAAAATTGCACTAACAACATATTTCACACCCAAGAAAATACAATATACAAAACAATTGTCTTCTGATGCACTAAGCAAGAAGGAAACAAGACAACTGACCAACATTGCACCCGATTGAGGCAACTAGCAACCAAATCTGACTTTGGTGACGTTGAACGTGTCAAACGGGAAATCAAAACACAAATAACCGAAGGTTGCACCTCTAGCCAACTACACCAAAAAGCACTTGAGAAACACAGAAAGCTGTCAGAGCTGTTGGAGTTAGCAAGATCACTATTGCTTTCAGAATCCAGAGCTACTGAAACTGAGGCTACCAACAGTAACTACCGCACTCCAAGTTCAACTCCTGTCGACACTATTCATCACTCATGTGCCAGGAAACCACCTGCAAAGCAACAACAGCAGTCTCACAAACAGAGTAGCGACACTGGAGAGTGGTGAACCTGTGAAATTCTCTACCACAGAAAGCAGTTGAGGCCAAATCATTAAATATATTCAAGAAAGAGTTAGATATAGTTCCTAGGGCTAAAGGGATCAAGGAATATGGGGAGAAAGCAGGAACAGGGTACTGAGTTTGAATGATCAGCCATGATCGTATTGATTGACAGTGCAGGCTCGAAGGGCCGAATTGCCTGCTCCAGCTCCTATTTTTTCTATATTTTTTTCTATGTCCAAAGAATGTTTCCACTGTGGTGGTGTTTACCTAGACTGGACAGAGTGTCCTGCTACTGGTAAACAGTGTAAAGCTTGTGGAAAACCCAATCACTTTGCTTGTGTTTGTCACTCATCAGCAAAATCAACTGCTAAGACCAGTACCAACACAAGGGTGCCACGCATGTGTATCAGAGAAAAAGGGTGAGAAAATGTAGCTAATGTAGAAGAACATGACCCTGAATATGCTTTTGTGCTCTCTCTTGGACATAGCAACCAGCCACATGTGACAGTGACGACTGGCTACTTGGAAATAGATGCTTTCATAGATGCAGGAGCATCTGTCAATGTCATGGGAGACAAAACATTCAACAAACTTTGTTTAAGACCATAAAACTATTTCAGAGTCTGTCCAGTGCCCATCAACATTCATGAGGGGATAAGATCATTTTGGTGACCTGGAGTACATTACCAGCCACACAAGGTTATGGACCAATTAATCACTACAGATTAATCTAATAAATTGTACTTAAAATAGAAGGATGCAGGAACAGGTTAATGATTTCTCATGAGTTCCTATTTGCAACCTCCCTTAGATGGAGGGATAGAAGAATGAGAAGTTGCCATCTTGGGCCACTTACACACACTTTGTAGTCGGTTACTGAGCAGCACAGTCAGAAGCTTATATGAGCTGTTCCAATCTCTCAATACCAATGCAAGGAACCACTAAAACAAAGTAGAGAAGTGAATCCTTTAGACCCAAGCATAAAAAGGGAAAATCTTACCACACAATCTTACAATCAATAAACTGATTTGATTTGGGCTTAAGTTTCCAATTTTCAATGTACTATAGTAATTTGTTAAACAAATAAAACTAGACCTCGAATTATTCGAGTAGTTTATCTACAGAGCATGGGGAGTGTTAGTGTCACCATGAAACACAAACTATGTGCGACTGGATATCTGAATGTGGGGCTATGGTCAATTCAAACAGAATATTGTAATTTGATACAGAAGAGGCTGTGCAGCACATATATATGCCACAACTCAAGTAATGTTGTAATCCACACAAAGTATGGTATAGTTCAGGTCACATCAGGGATCTATCATTACAAAGGTCTTTCAGAATCACCAGAAAATATTGAGGCCTCTTAGCTGGGTCTGTTAAAAAGTTATTCCACTAGATTAATGATTTGTTATATCATTCCAAAAGTTGTAAGAAAGTAAAAAGAGATTAAAAAGACACAATTTATATCTTTTGATTATTCCTGATTTTCCAGTGGCTTTTCCTGTTTCAATTCTAACTATTTAAATGGTAGATTTCCAGGATGGCTGATTGTGATATTCGCCATTTTGTATGTTTCTTCTGAGCCCTTTTGCTGGATTGTTAAGGGTACTATTCTTCTGAGGCGTTGGTGATAATACCATGAAATTCAAAACATTAGAAAATAAAGAAACATGAAATAACGAAAAGAATTGGGCTGATCATTACCTATTCCTTCTATAAACCCTGTGATAAATTTACAAGTTAGCACTCCTGGTGCAGAGCTCACTTGATGGGAGAGCAGATTGGGCAATTGGACACAGATGCCCCAATTTCCTGGTTATTAAATTAAATGACTGGAAAATTGGGAAGGATGCAAATCAGATGTACTGACCTCCGCACCAGATTGTCTGATCTGCCCATCCATCTGGGATGTACCAACATTACATGGACTGCAGTGGTTCAAGAAGGCAGCTCACCACATTAAAAAAAGGATCCATGCTGGGAACCCTAACCCATGAAATTTAACTCCATGTAAACTTTGCTCTGGTGTGAACTCTATCCAACCTGTTTAATCTCATGTGGAAAAGGTTCCGCAAAGTTTCTCTCTAAATCCCAAAATCAGGTAAATCAGGTATTTGTACTGAGTAAAGCCTTGGCCAGTTAAATTGACAATAAACAAAGAACCCTTAATAAGTCAAAATTTAAGAAGTATAAAGTATACCACAGAGTTATTATTCATATTTAGCGTACATATTGCTATGAAAGTGTTTCCAATTTTTAATATTTTTTGAGGACTTGTGTTTTAGAATTGTGGAAATTGATTCATTTGGAGGACTGAGAGATTCTATAGATGGTGGACTTTGTTTTTTTTAACAAAAAAGGTTACTGGAAGGACTTTAGGACTTAGTTTTAAAAAACACATTTACTGGAAATCACATGTCTTCAGCTAAGTAAACAGCATGAGCCTTGGTGAGTGGGGGAGTTGTTTACGGAGAAGTGACATGTCAAGATTTATGGTGGTCAAGAGTTGGTATTGTTTTGGATATTGTTTTGAGTCAGTTTGGGGATAAGCCTGCTAAGAAGCCACCAGCTAATCCTTTTTCCACCTCTTTGAGAAACACTGAGAATCCAGTGTGATAGCTGAAACCCCTGATGCTGCATTTCTCCTGGAAAGCCTGCCAGACTAATCCTCAACGTCACCTGAAGAGAACTGCTTCAAAAAGATCTGAGTCTGTGTGTTGGGCTAATTTAGAAGGGAACTTTCATATTTCAATCTGTGTGTTAATGCTTTGCATCTTTACTGAATAAGTCCTGTTTTATAATAAATTAATAATTTTGTTGGTGTATTTTATTCTGAAATAAAAATAGAGTATATAATTGGCTGTGTTGGTAACTGGATAAATATTTAAATATATGTTGTGACCCATGGAGAAGTGGAACTAGAGAAAGACAGTGCACCCTTCCAGCCTCGAGTGTAACAATATCAGCTATCTTAAATCTTCCTAAACTATCCCCTATAATTAAGAGTGAGTATAAGGCTCTAATCTATTCAAAGAGTTTGTGTTTGTGAAAAAGATGGCTAACAGCAAATGTGAGAGTCTGCACTTCTTATCCTCTCTCTTTTATTTTCTCTGCTGTACTCTCACACTTTCTTCACATTCTCTCTCTTCACATTTTCTTACTCCACAGTTTCTCTCTTTACAATATCTTTACATTGTCTCTCCACACTCATTCTCTGCTATTTATTTTCCAACTCCTTGGGCCCATATGGTACATATGAGTGGACCAGAAAGCAGCAGGAACAAATGGCAGTTACAATAACATATTTATATAGCACCTTTAACATTATAAAATGTCCCAAGGCACTTCACAGGAGCATTATAAAACAAAGTATGTCACTGAGCCACAAAAGGAGATATTAGACCAGATGACCAAAAGCTTGGTCAAAGAGGTAGATTTTAAGGAGTATCTTAAAGGAGGAAAGCGAGGTGTAGAGGCAGAGAGGTGTAGTGAGGATATTCCAAAGTTTGGAGCCTAGGCAACTGAAGGGGCAGTCACCAACAGTGGAGCAATTAAAACCAGGCATACACAGGAGGTGAGAATTAGAGGAGCACAGATATCCTGGGGAGTTCTGAGTCTAGAGAGATTACAGAGATAAGGAAGGGCGAGGCCATGGAGGGATTTGAAAACAAGGATGAGAATTTTAAAATTACATTAAATTATATTGCTTGACTGGGAGCCAATGTTGGTCAGCGAGTACAGGGGTGATAGGGGAATGGAACTTGGTGCAAGGTAAGAGTTTTGGATGACCTCAAGTTTACAGAGCGTAGAATGTGGAAGACCATCCAGGAGTACGTTGGAATTGTCGAGGCTAGAGGTGACAAAAGCATGAAAGAGGGTTTTAGCAGCAGATGAGCTGATAAGGGGCGAAGCTGGGCGATAGTATGGAGGTGGAAATAGGCAGCCTTAGTGATAGCATGAATATGAGGTCAGAAGCTCATCTCGTGGTCAAATGTAACACCAAGGTTGTGAACAGACTGGCTTAATCTCAGACTGTTGCCAGGGAGATGAATGGAGTCAGTAGCTAGAGAACAGAGTTTGGAATGGGGACGAAAACAATGGCTTCAGTCTTCCCAATAATTAAATGGAAGAAATTTCTGCTCATCCAGTACTGGATGTCGGATAGGCAGTCTGATAATTTAGCAACAGGGAGGAGTCAAGAGAAGTGGTCGTGAAAACTAAAGCTGTGCTTTTGGATGATGTCACCAAGAGGCAGCATGTAGATGAGAAATAGGATCAGGCCAAGGATAGGCCATTGGGTGACACCAGAGATAATGGTATGGGAGCAGGAAGAGAAGCCATTGCAAATGATACTCTGTCAATGATTAGATAGATAAGAATTGAACCTTGTGAGAGCAGTCCCACCCAACTGGACGAACATGGAGAAGCATTGGAGGAAGATGGTGTAGTCAACCATGTCAAAGGCTACAGACAGGTCGAGAAGGATGGGGAGGCAATGTTTACCTTTGTCACAGTCACATAGGGGTTAAGTGGTAGAAATAGGGTATATGGAACTATGGATAGGAAGGAGAGCTGATGATTGGCAAACATTTGAAAAACATATTTTAGAGACCTCCATGAATCATGGATAAACTAACATGCACAGAGGATATGTAAAGATAGGTGCATACTTGGGGGAGACATTGTATAAATTCCATTTGATTCAATGAACTAGCAGAAGTCCTAATTAAAATGAAATTAAAAGTGTTACAGAGAAGAACATTATAGAGATGATGGGCAGGGAAATAGGTCTTCAACGGAAAGTAACAGTGCAAAACAGACAGTCGATTCATTATCACCAGTTTTCTGTTAGTGCCCAAGATCTATTTCACCCTTGATAATTTTCTGCCCTGCTCGCAAAAAAAAATGAAAAATGGGTGCACAGTAGAAGAAAACAGCCACTAATTCTTTGCGCCTGTTCTGCTCTACAACAGCACTAATAAATGTAGTCTATGGCTTTTCTGGTTTGGTTCCCTGATTTTGCCTGAAGTAGGCACAGTAAAGTACATTCAAATAGACATTAAAGGGTTTGACAACCAGAGTTTCTCTCACAACTCCAAGTGTAGATGGAGGCAAACTGCCTCTATAAAAACCTAAAACAACTCTTTACAGAGCTATTTCCAGTCTTTAAGGGCAGGGTGATGTTGTCCAAATCTATCTATACATTTTACTTTTGGAATAGAAAATGGTTTTGCTGCTGCAGGTCTTAGTGCAGAATTCCATTGGCCCTGTACATTCAGTGATGAAGGCTCTGTTCAGTACTATGCTACCTTGCCCCACCCCCCCACCCCCCCCCCCCCCCCCCCACCCCCACAACCGACTTTTTGAGATTTGGTTTATTTAGAGAAAGATGAGAGGTGAGAGGAAAGTACCACAAGCCCCTGTGACAGCTGATGAAGAAATTCAGCTAATTGTCTCCTGAACCACTAATGGCTGCTTTACTACCACTGAGCAAGATTCATTCCTGACTCTATTCCTGACTGGTTTGTGAATAAGAAGAGAAGCCTCACAGTCAACGCCAGTATCCTCCTCATAATCCCACACCGTCATTCCTCATCCACACAACTGCCTTCCTTACTCCTCCATTTACTGCTTGGCACCATACTGTTGCTCTTTTGCCAACTCTCTCCAAGAGTTGTCGTAGAGGTGTCCAAACTCCTCCTGGGAGAACAGGATACACTTAAATAAACATGTCAGGCACAGAAATGCAAATTACAGCTTCTAGCTGTCTCTAATGGTTTTCAAGACTCTTCAAAATATACCAACAGCAGAATATTTTAGAATTTAATGTTCTGTATACACTAAAATCCACAAAAGTCAATGGGATGGAATATCTGTGAGTTTTCCTCTATTTCCTGACATACCTTTGGCAGATGAACAGCAGAAGCCCCAGAGAACATAGGAATGTAAAACATGAGTGAGCCATTCAGACCCTCAAGTCTACCCTGCCAATCAATTATATCAGAGCGATCTATAGCTCAACTCAATTTTCCTGCCTTTGCTCTATATCCCGCTCTACCCTTACCAAACAAAAATGTATTGATCTCAGTCTTGTAAGTTCCAATTGACCCAGCAACCAGTCTTTTGGAGGAGAGAGTTACAAAATTCTACTGCCCTTTGTACAAAAAAGTGTTTCTTTATTTTGCTCCTAATGGCCTAGCTCTAATTTTAACATAATGACCTTGTTCTTGACTCCCCCATCACTAAAAGAGGCTAAATGGCTGATTATGCTGCTCCAGGGTTGCACCTCAATCTGACCTGTAAAATAAATACAGAAAATGTTGGAAAAACATAGCAGGTCAGTCAACATCTGGAAAGAGAAAAGACAACTCAGTGTTTCAGGTGTACACCTAAAGCATTGGCCTATCTTTTCTCTTTACCAAAGCTGCTTGACCTGATGTTCATTTCCAGCATTTGCAGTTGTGGGGACTGATCAAAAGTAAGCTAATCAACTAACAAACTAACTGTGGAGCTGTGGAGCCAATTTATAAAAAATAACAAGCAGAAGCTAACAGGACAGCTGCAGATAGCGTAATAGTAGCATATTGTTTAATAATCAGCCCAACAGTTCAAGGAGGGGGGATGTAAAACTACTGAAATAAAATGCATAAATAAAATGCTGGGACGAATGAACCAATCATGCACTGATAACAGAAGTCTGCAAACCACTCAGAAACAAGGGGGGGGGGGGGGGGGCGGCGTTACTAGTTTTGTTTGAATAACTATAAGAAAGGCTTGCTGTAGTGAGCACGTGTTCTTTTGTTTTGTTCTTTTGCTTGTTCTTTTGCTTGTTCTTTTGTTTTGCTTTTTGTTCTTTTTCTATTCTTGTAATGTAACAATCACGTACTGCAATAAAGTTTCTAAAAGTTATGGTTGGACTTCGTCTCTCTTTGTAACTGATGGGATCTAACAACTTGGCGTAGTCAGCAGGATCACTGGAAGACAAAGACCGAAGCCCTGGACATTGGACCTATATCAGCCCCCGGAGGTAAGGACTCCTCTTTACTTTAAAAAGTCCTCGGCCGTTGTCTAGTTTCGGTACTCCACCACGTGATCCTGAACTCTTCCGAGGCTCGAGACCCCCTTTATAGACGTCTAAATCGGCGGTGTTCGATGGTAATACACCAGCCCGGCTGAAAAGTTCCACAGCATCTATATAAGAAGCCCCACGGCTTGAGACCTCCTCCCCCACACAAAATTGGTACAATGACTGACGAAGGAAACCGACAGTTGCCAACCACCGTAAAAGGCAGGAGGGCCCCGCCAGACGTTTCCGAAGGTGAAATTCTTTGGCAGTTAAAAGGATATATAGAGTAACCGTTTTAATTTGGCTAAAACCTGTACTGAAATTGAACAGAAATATGGTGCCTCCAAGGGACAGTGGTCCCTGGAAGATATAAAGAGAGCTTGGGGAAAAACGATCTGTTTAAAG
This sequence comes from Heterodontus francisci, assembly GCF_036365525.1. Classification (NCBI taxonomy): domain Eukaryota; kingdom Metazoa; phylum Chordata; class Chondrichthyes; order Heterodontiformes; family Heterodontidae; genus Heterodontus; species Heterodontus francisci. The sequence continues at coordinate 182,207,291 of NC_090371.1, forward strand.
GATAAAGAACGGACCCAATGTTCCTTAGTTGTAATGGGCCAGATCCGACAGCGTAATGAAATTATCCAACAAGCTCAACTGTCTCAACGCGACCACGACCTGACTAATGCGAAGGACCAATTGAAGGCAGTCTGCGAACAATTGAGAATGGAAAAGCTTAAATTAGAAAAATTAGAGACTGAATAACAATCTGAAAAGGAAAGGCTGGAGACTGAAATTAAAGAACTTCAAAAACAATTACAAGATGGACAGGCGACCCAACCGAAGGGACCGGGACTGCCCTGCGGAACCCGCCGACCACAACCGTCTCGCCTGTACCCAAATCTGGAGTCGTTACTAAAAGAACTACGTAAAACGCAATGGCATGAAGCCGGTATAGTGGAAGCTGAGTCCTCCAGTGAAGAAAGTGATACTGATGATGAGTTTCCTTTTGCACAGCTCGCCCCCCGCCCCCCTAAACAGAAACATAGAACATAGAACATAGAACAGTACAGCACAGTACAGGCCCTTCGGCCCACTATGTTGTGCCGAACCTTTAACCTACTCTAATATCAAACTAACTACCTGCTCTTCATTCTATCATCCATGTACCTATCCAAGAGTCGCTTAAATGTCCCTAATGTATCTGCTTCTACTACCACCGCTGGCAGCGCATTCCACGCACCCACCACTCTCTGTGTAAAGAACCTACCTCTGACATCTCCCCAAAACCTTCCTCCAATCATCTTAAAATTATGGCCCCTGGTGATAGCCCTTTCCACCCTGGGAAAAAGTCTCTGGCTATCCACTCTATTTATGCCTCTCATCATCTTGTACCCCTCTATCAAGTCACCTCTCATCCTTCTTCGCTCCAACACGTTAAGGTCAAGCAGGAAAAGAAGACTACAGACGGTAATGAGGTGATCACGTCTGAGCACAACACTTATTGGATGCATGTCCCAGCGGATCCTGAGAAAATTGATAAATGGTCCAAAAAATTGCCTGACCCGAAAAAGGGGGGTCAGAAGACGTGGGAACAGTTGGAACGTCTGAAGGGAATTTACTACCTCCACCCATGGGACGGGGTACAGATTTTGACTGTGATGGTGCCCGGGCAAGCGGGGCGAAGACTGAACAGAGAGGTCCAAACTGCTTTGGGCGAGGACGAGCAACAACTAGATGTCGGATGGGCTGCAATTAGTCAGTGGCTGCGAGCGTTCTGTCCCGCAAACACGGATTGGAATAAAATTACAGCCTGTCAGCAAAAAGGTACCAAAGAGGTGCAGGAGTATGAAGAGAGGTTTAGATCTGTTTGGCTGGAACACTCGGGGATAACGGATATTGCTCCAGAGGATCTGGACGATACCCGTTTTGTGCCCTTGAAGTCTGCCTTTGTTGCGGGGCTCAAACCAGAATTATCCAAGATGTTGAAGGTAACCTTACCAGAGTGGGAAGGCACAGGAATAACCTACGTACAGTTGATTGATCAATGCAGTCAGCTGGACAGGGACATGGGAGCAAAGCTCCGAGCTCTGCAGGCGGGTTGGATGCCCAAAGGCCCTGATAAGGCACAAGATAGGCGACCCGGGGCATGCCACTACTGTGGGAAGGAAGGCCATTGGGCTAAGATGTGTAGAGCGAAGGGACGGAGAAGAGGACGGCAAGGATACAATACGGCACCAAGACCAGTTCCCTCCCCTGAGGACAATGACCTGGAAAACTTCAAACAGTTGTCACCCCAGCAACGGAAGGAGATACTAGCGTTACTTGGTGCGGCAAAAAACGAATGGAGCCTTCCCTCGCCCTTTCGGTGCCCTTCCTGGCACTAATAGAACAATGAAGAGATGGATTGTATATAACCGCGAGGGTGGGCGATCAAGATATAGACTGCCTGCTGTATACTGGGGCCGAATTAACGTGTCTACCTCAACAATATGGGAACTCTATACCGATGGACGGTAAAGTTAAGACCGCCCACGGGGCTGGTGGCCATGGGTTGGTGATCAGGAAAACTCAGCCCATATGCATTGGTCTTGGTCCACACGAATTGATAACAACAGTCTGGATAGGTCCAGTAGACCAGGCCCTTTTGGGTATGGACGTTCTTACCCAGCTGAACTCCTCATTGCATTTTGAAGGCGGCCAGGTAACATGGTCTATCAGAAGTCTGAAGGAGGAGGAGCTGAGGGAGCACCCAATATGGGCTCGGGATAAGAACGATTGTGGGCTGCTTCAAATGGAACCGGCAACATTTACAGGATCCGCTCCACCCTGTACTAAACAATACCCAATTAGCCCAACATCTATTGCAGGAATCTTACCCATAATTAGACAATTAGAGGAGCGAGGCGTGCTGATTAAAACACACAGTACCTCCAACAGCCCTGTGTGGCCAGTACGGAAACCAAACGGGACCTGGCGGCTTAGTGTTGACTATAGAAGGGCTAACCAGTGTATTGATCAAAAGGTTCCTCTGGTAGCTGACCCCTCCACAGTATTCAATGCCCTGAGGCATCACGTACTGCAATCAAGTTTCTAAAAGTTATGGTCGGACTTCATCTCTCTTTGTAACTGATGGGATCTAACACAGTTTTCCCCATTATTTTTGTGAATGTCTGTCATAAATGTGCTTTTATTTCATATCGCTGTAGGATCCCTAGAAACATAGCCCATTGTATGTTTCTGTGAAACCCTCTGGAGGGTTATTTTATATGAATTCCTGTCACTGATAGCAACCTAAAAATGTGAAAATTGTAATTTTTCTTGTGCATTAATCCAGTTAGATGGGAGGTTATAAGCATCACTAAGAGGAGATGTATTGCCTAAGATGTCAACTTGATCAGTACTTCATTCTTATTTTAAGACTCCTCAAATCTGATATTGCTTAAAACCTTACCAACTGTTGTGCCTGATTTAGTGACAGAAATGTCTTAGAGATAGCAATGGGTTAAACAAGACTGAAAGAAAAGAGGGAAACCTGACTCCAGCATTCTTGCAATACTTTTCCAGCTATTCCCCAAAACATAATACCATATAGGTTATTAATCTTGGATGAATTTCCAGAGGATTTGTGTAACTTTCCATCTCTTTTGTTTTCATTTGTCCTTGCATAGGTGACAAATCCATCAACTTCGATTAATAACACAATTCAGCTTGCTTTGCCTGTTTTCATATGTCTTTTGGGGTTTCAATCTGATTGGGCTTCTTACAAGACCAGCCTGGGTTCTTTCCCCATATTTTTTCACCTGGCAGTTATTAGGGACTGTTTGGTTATATTTGAAATAAAAACTGTTCCTGTTTTCAGAACTAGATGGAGTACTCCTTTTATTTGGCCTATCTAGGCCATTTTTCAAAATTAATAATTATCACATATATGCAATATATTTAGATGCCTCAGCTAGTCTCCTGAATGTAATGCCACATAATTTCTCCATCAATTTAAAAGGAAAATGTTCATTAATTTTGTTCTATGGATTTAGCCAGCACAAAATTCTAATTTAACCAGTAGAATGGACAGCCAGGTTAATAGCTACTGTATGGGTTCCAGGGCCACTGCTGCTCTGTGTAGTCAGTATTGCCTGCAATATTTGCACTGCAGTGTCAAGTGAGTGCTTTAACCTCAACAGTATAAATGTAGTGCTAGTACAGCTAACATGAGAGGATTAATCCCAGCAGTATAACTTTAGTGCCAGTACAACATGAAATGAAAGGTTTATACCTGCATTACAACCGTGCTTCACCATTGCTGCTCGCTATAACAGGTATGCTTTAATCTTGCATTATAATTAGAATTGCGTTGTCCAGGCCTCGCTGCCATAGAGCAAGGTACTGAGGACACAGGCCTGATACACTCGGACCTTTGTGTTCTGTGTCAGTGCGCCATTTTCCCACACTCTCTTGGCCAGTCTGGACATAGCAGTGGAAGCCTTTCCCATGCGCTTGTTGATTTCTGCATCTAGAGACAGGTTACTGCTGATAGTTGAGCCTAGGTAGGTGAACTCTTGAACCACTTCCAGAGCGTGGTCGCCAATATTGATGGATGGAGCATTTCTGACGTCCTGTCCCATGATGTTTGTTTTCTTGAGGCTGATGGTTAGGCCAAATTCATTGCAGGCAGCTGCAATCCTGTCGATGAGACTCTGCAGGCACTCTTCAGTGTGAGATGTTAAAGCAGCATCGTCAGCAAAGAGGAGTTCCCTGATGAGGACTTTCTGTGCTTTGGACTTCGCTCTTAGCCTGGACAACGTATGTCAGCCAAGAGCGACGTCTCAATTCATTCCATTTTCGCTGCCTCCGGAGAATACTTGTCATCAGGTGGCAGGACCGTATCTCCAACACAGAAGTCCTCAAGGCGGCCAACATCCCCAGCTTATACATCCTACTGAGTCAGCGGCGCTTGAGATGGCTTGGCCATGTGAGCCGCATGGAAGATGGCAGGATCCCCAAAGACACATTGTACAGCGAGCTCACCACTGGTATCAGACCCATCGGCCGTCCATGCTTCCGCTTTAAAGACGTCTGCAAACGCGACATGAAGTCCTGTGATATTGATCACAAGTTGTGGGAGTCAGTTGGCGGGCAGCCATAAAAGCAGGGCTAAAGTGTGGCGAGTCGAAGAGACTTAGCAGTTGGCAGGAAAAAAGACAGAGGCGCAAGGGGAGAGCCAACTGTGTAACAGCCCCGACAAACAAATTTTTCTGCAGCACCTGTGGAAGAGCCTGTCACTCTAGAATTGGCCTTTATAGCCACTCCAGGCGCTGCTCCACACACCACTGACCACCTCCAGGCGCTTAACCATTGTCTCTCGAGATAAGGAGGCCAAAGATTATGAGATTATAATTAGAATTGCAATATAGCTTAGAATAAATAGTAAATCAATTCAACAAATGTCATTTTATTTCAAATTGATATTCATTGGTGATGAATATGGCTAAGGATATCTTATGAGAAGGCTAAGATAAATCAATGTATTTAAACATGTACAGTTATCATGAGTTAAAAAGTGTATTAGAAATTATGTATACGTCTTCCTTATCCAAGTAGATGCCATGAAAAGACAATGAAAATACATAGTTTAAGAATTGCAAACCATTTATCTCTCCAAATCTTATTATGCAAGAGTTGCTTTCATTGCATGATCAGATTTTGCTGTAATGATGTCTACATTTTGTCTACATTTAATATCTTAATTAATCAAGATCAAGACTCTGTAAATGATTGTGTGCAATGATAAGTTCTGGAGCATTTGAATGTTTTCACCATCTGTGTGACTTTCTCCCTCACTGGTTTGAAGAAATGATGCCTCTACTTTCTATTATTTAGGAATAGTCACATAAATCTGGAAACAATATCCCAATGCATTTTTAGAAGAGCAAAACTGTTCTCTAATGTCAATATTCCATCATTTTAACTTTCTTATTGTGTTGCCATAATATTCTAAAATACATCTAGATCAAAATTTTAACTTGATATCAATTCTTATTTCTTCTATCTGGTTTATTGGATTCAGCTTCTTTGAACATTTTTTACTCAGTCAAGTGGGCGGGGGTCAAGGTGAGTGTCAAACTGTCCCAACATCAGCGTGTGAGGCCTGGGAGATTTTAACTCCTGGGCCTCATCTGTCCCTTCCGCAGTCAGGTTCTCACTTAAAATTGGCAGGAAGTGGCAGCTGGTCGATAGATGGGAATGGAATGTTAGGTGGCAGGAGTCCGCCTTTAGAGACCAAAGGAACAGTCCCAGACACTCGTGGAAGAACTGGAAAGGGATTCAGGAGGATCCCGCAACCAGGGCGTGTTGGGTTGGGGGGGGTGCGGAGGAATGTCTGGGCAGCCTGGGGAGGTTGAAGCTTTCTTTCTGTGTCCTCGTGCTCCTTCTGTCCCTACAAGGAAAGTCAAAAAAAATTAAACTATGTTTTTCACTCTTTTCTGACCTTGAATCCTCTTTCTACTATGTGGCCTGGCAAGAAATCCACAATAACTTTCTCATGTAGGCCTCTGGTTAAAATAGCAGCTGTGCCCCAATCTGCATTTTTTGGGAAGATTCCCAGCCGGTTGACACTCCCACCTACTCAGAACAGCAGATTAAAGCCAGAACTTGTGGAAAGAGAGCAGGTCCTCAGCAGGTAAGTCCCATGAGCTTTTCTAACTGCCTACCTACTTAGTTTCCTTTGGGCAGGCATAGGTAAAGTTTCACCTTATGTGCTTCAAAATGCATAAGGAAAGTCAATTGACTACTTCAGGAAAGTGTGCAAATCAATTTGTTCTATTAGAACATATTTTATAAATTTTTAACAACAATTATCTCTAAAGAAAAAAAGTCAATGTAACTACAGAATGAAGTAAAATGATGAAACCCCTTTACATAAAGTTTCTTTCAGACTTCTAATTGTTAATCAGCACCCCTTGTGATGTTATGGCCTCCTCACTACTACACAGTTAAGGGCAATTGACATCAATACCTCCCATCACACTTTCCATTCAGGAGTTTAAAAGCAAATTCACTTTAATTCCTATAATCATATACAGAAAAGGGAGTTATTTTTCAGATACTAGATAATGATATGATCATTACTGATTTGCTCACCATACAATCATATGGGCCTGTCATGTCTACTGCTGTGTTATCAGTTAATAAAAAGACTCATATAAATAAATTCTAGCTGCTTACACAATTGTGCCATTCTGAGATTCATTTATATTACAAATTTACCCAAATACAATATTCTTGAGAGACAAAAAGTGGGGAATGGTACAGTTCCATAGCAACGGTTCAATCAAAGACTGTTTTAATTAATCCACTCTGCTTTAAAAACATATTTCTTTTGGTGAATTATATTTTCCATCAATAATTTCTAAAATTACAACCTTGAACTGAGTGATTGTCACATTCACATTCAGACACTTAATATATTCAAATGACATTCTTTTGTCTGCAATTTTAATATAGGTATTAAACATTTTATTTTAAGTGAGTGAATACTTCCATTAAATAATGGCCAAAGAGATTTCATACAAATTAAACATTCCCAAAACAATATCACAAATAGGAAACTACTCTCCATCGTAATGACAGGAGTGGGGCAATTCATTCATAATTCCACAGTGTTCAGCTCCATTCACACCTCCTCCATTAATAAAGCAGCCCATGCTATCTGAACACCAGGTCCTGGATAACATCCAGGTTTGGGCTGACATGCTGCTGATAACATTTGTGCTACACAGTGTAGGGCGGCACAGTGGCGCAGTGGTTAGCACCGCAGCCTCACAGCTCCAGGGACCCGGGTTCGATTCCAGGTACTGCCTGTGTGGAGTTTGCAAGTTCTCCCTGTGTCTGCGTGGGTTTTCTCCGGGTGCTCCGGTTTCCTCCCACAAGCCAAAAGACTTGCAGGTTGATAGGTAAATTGGCCATTATAAATTGTCACTAGTGTAGGTAGGTGGTAGGGAAATATAGGGACAGGTGGAGATGTTTGGTGGGAATGTGGGATTAGTGTAGGATTAGTGTAAATGGGTGGTTGATGTTCGGCACAGACTCGGTGGGCTGAAGGGCCTGTTTCAGTGCTGTATCTCTAATCATAATCTAATCTACATTAGGACTACACAATGCCTATCTTGAACCTCATTACAGGCTTGGTCCAAACATGGACTAAAGAGCTGAATTCCAGAGCTGAGGTGAGAGTGATTGCCCTTGGCATCAAGGCAGTAATTCACCGAATGTGGCATCAAGAATCCCTAGAGAAATTGAAGTCATTAGGAATTGGGGGAAAACTCTCCACTGGCTGGAGTCATACCTAGCACAAAAGAAGATAGTTGTGGTTGTTGGAGGCCAATCATCTCTCCTGCAGGAAATTGCTGCAGGAGTTCTTCAGAGTAGTGTCCTAGGCCCAATGATCTTCAGCTGCTTCCTCAATGACCTTCCCTGCAACATAAGGTCAGAAGTGGAGATGTTCACTGATGATTGTACAGTGTTCAATAACATTCAAAACTCCTTAGATACTGAAGCAGTCCATGCCCACCTGCAGCAAGAACTGGACAACATTCAGACTTGGGCTGATAAGTGGCAAGTAACATTCAAACCACACAAGTGCCAGGCAATGACCATCTCCAACAAGAGAGATCTAACCATCTCCTCTTGACATTCCATGGCATTACAATTGCTGAATTCCCCACTGTCAACACCTTGGGGGTTACCATTGATCAGAAACGTAACTGGACCAGCCATATAAATACTGTGGTTACAAGAGCAGATCAGAGGCTGGGAATTCTGCGGCAAGTAACTTATCTCCTGACTCTCTAAAGCCTGTCCACCATCTACAAGACTCAAGTCAGGTGTTTGATGGAACACTCTCCACTTGCCTGATTGAGTGCAGCTCCAACAAAACTCAAGAAGCTCAACGCCATCCAAGATAAAGCAATCCCCTGGATTAGCACCCCATCCACAACTTTAAACATTCATTCCCTCCACCACCGACGCTCAGTGGTGGCAGTGTGTACCATCTACAAGATGCAATGCAGTAACTCGCCAAGCCTCCTTCGACAGCACCTTGCAAACCCATGACCTCTACCATCTAGAAAAACAAAGTCAACAGATGAATGGGAACACCACCACCTGCAAGTTCTCCTCCAAGCCACACACCATCCTGACTTGGAAATATATCACTATTCCTTCACTGTCACCAGGTCAAAATCCTGAAACTCCCTTCCTTACAATACTGTGGGTGTACTTACACCACATGGACTGCAGTGGTTCAAGAAGGCAGCTCACCACCACCTGCTCAAGGGCAATTCGGGATAGGCAATAAATGCTGGCCTTGCCAGCGATGCTCACATCCCATGAATGAATATAAAAAAAAGAGAAAGCCTAGCAGTCTCTGCTAGGCCTTTAGTGACACTACCATCACTACGTCCCCCACCATCAACATCCTGGAGGTCATGAGTGACAAGAAGCTGATCTGGGCCAGTCCAATAAATATCATGACTACAAGGTCTGGTTAGAGACTGGATAGTCTGAGATGAGAGGCTTAACTCCTGACTCCTCATGGCCTCTCCACCATCTGCATTGCTAAAGGCAGGAATGTGACAGAAAACTTACCACTTACCTGGATGGGTGCAGCCAAAAAACTACGCAAGAAACTCAGCACCATTCAGGACAGAACAGTTTGCTTGATTAGTGCTCCAATCACTAGACTGAATATCAACCCCCTCCATAATCATCTCACTGTGGCTGCAAGATGTATGATCTACAAAATCCTCTGCAACAACTCACTAAGTTATTTTGATGGTACTTTGCTCCCTTGAGACTACTGCCAACAAGAAGGACAAGAGCAGAGATACTATGAGGACTCCAACACTCCAATTTCTCCTCCAACTCATACACCATCCTGTCTTGGATATGCATCATCATTCCTTCAATGTTGCTGGGTCAGAATCCTGGATTTCTTGATCTAACATCACTGAAGGAGCACCATCATGACAAGGACTACAGCGGATTAAAGAATAACAAATGTGGCCTTGCCAGTATTTAGGAAGCAGAAATTTTTTTTAAATGTTCTTGGTGATGAAAGATGGCAAATGGACCTTTTGATATTTGAAATGTGACATTTAAAGTATGTTGGACTGAAATAATTTTATATATAACATTTAGAATTGTGGCTGGAACAACAGCTAATGGGCATTAACTCCCACATTTTAAAACTAGACTCAATCAGGAAACTACAGAGAAAGAAAATTGCAATTTCCACATGCAGAGGACAAGATAGGTGCCAGCACAGTAAAAGTGATATTGTGCATAAAAGAAAGAAGGTTCTTTCGCACTGTGACTGTAAAACCCTGTTTATTTCAGTAGGGACAGATGTATCTGAACTCAAAGTGATTTGGAGCACTCATCCCTTATAACTGACTTCACAGAGAAATGCAACGTATATAGTGAGACATTTTTCTGCACAGTTAATCCATGCGTTGGCATGAACAAAAAGGGAACAATTTGCATTAAAAAACTTGCAAAATAAAGGACAGATTCTGTGGGGGAATTTTCTGACCTTAATTCCTGGCAAAACAGCGGGACTATTAGCAGATTGGGAACCTCAAGTAGGTTTTGCTGAGGTTCTTTAGCTGAGCCACTGAATTAGCATCTCACTCCAAGTTCCCCAGCCAATCACAGAGGACAGGTGGGATGATGTGCTGGATCTGTCAAAGGAAGGATTTCTAATTAAAGGGGCCATTTTTAAAAGGTTTAAAAGGGCTCACCTGCAAATGGATTTTTGAGGCTGCAGCAACCACAGGAATGGAGAGGAGATCTGGAGGTCCTGCTGTGGGATCTCAGGGACTGCAGTGAGGTGAACTCTCCCGAAGACTGGAAAACGAAGAGGACAGCCTCTCCAACACAGCAGGCATGCATAGAAATGGATGAGGAAGTCAGCAATAGAAGTGTGGTCCCTCCAACCTGGAGACAGTGCAACAAGAGGATCCAGGATCTCAGGAGGGCAGGAAAGGTGAGTGGCACAACACTTTCAGGTGCCAAGCATCACACTCTGACTTTCACACATTTTCCTACACAGCTCTCCTCAGGTCAACACACCTTGCAGCTCCACTCATTCCTTTCTCTCCAGACACCTCCTCACATCTTCATATGAACAGCCAACACTCACACTCATCCTATTGCCCACTTGCATCCATGCCTCATAGTCCCTCTCCACAAATGTTTCTTTTCAGGAGAAACAGCACACAACCTCAGGGAGAGGCAGAAGGCTGGATGGTGGGGTTGGGGGAGGTGTAGCATGAGGGCATGGTGGGGGTGGGGGGGGTTCCCCCAGTGACAGGCATCTTGATGGCCACTGACAATGTGTGCCCACCTGGCTCACTGGGAAGGAGGTCTTGTTCCAGGAAACTGCAGATGTTAGCAGCAAGCTGCTGTGAAAGCTTGAGCACCCTGAGGCACTGGTATTCGCACATGTTGAGAAAGCTGATCCTCTTCCTGTAGACTCTGTGTTTGGGGTCTTACCTCCTTTCAGCTGGATCTCTGTATCTAGACCCTCTGCCCTGTGGAGCACTATGTGGCTGAGTAGAAAGCAGCAGCTGTTGCTGCTGGTGTTGGTGTTGCTGCTCCCCTTGCTCTTCATCAGAGGTGCAAGGTAGAGCTGTACAAGCTGCTCCCATGCTGTAGTAAGGCTAGCAGCAGGAAATGCAGCTCAAGGTGGATGAAGTGCATGATAGGTGAAATGGCTTCCAAGAAGCTGGCAACCACCTGTCAAACACTCTCCGAGAAGGAGTGCTGTGAGCAGCTGCCTCTCACCTGGCCATGGCTGCAGCTCTTCAGCTTCACTGATCAACGGCTTCCCAGCTGTCAGATTCACTGAAGAAGCATTCCCTGTTGTGTACTCACCTGGTTGACGCTGGTGAGTTGCTGAAAGCTCAGGAAACAGATGAGCTGGCTGTCAAAGCCAGAATGTAGGGTTAAAAATATACTTAATTGCCTATTAGGATATTTAAATGACTCGCCCAACAGCTCCAAGGGATTCTCCAGTCACATTCAAACCTCGTGGGTGAAAGCCGAAGAGAGCAGGATGATGTTGGGTTCCCAACTCAACGCCACTTTTAGAGGATTTAATGCCCCGCACACACCCAAACATATCTCCCTTGCTTGGGAAAATTATACCTCCCCCACCCACCCCCGCTTTTCACCAAAGGCAATTTGCCAACTACTTAATGTCTAACCAGCATAAACTCATTGAAAGTTTTTAAACCGAGTGCCGTACTCAGCCTAGAAAGTAAGGTGTAATGATGGGACCTGGGCCTCAACAACAAAAATGGATCATGACATCATGTCTGGTTCTTGTACAATGAATCCTGATGCACAATGTGTATGATGCCTGATGCAATCGCTGCAGGTTTAATCTTCCCACTGTCATCATTTTGCAGTTGGAAGAACTGCGTACTCGACGTTGGTGTCAGATGCAGATTCAATTAAAACATATACATTTATTTATGTTCTGTGAACAAAACCAATTCTGCACTATACTCCATGGAGCAGGCAAAATTACTTTAACAGTTATTACAGCAATGATGAGCTAAACATTAAGATCATGCTATTCTGTAATTGTTAAATTGCTGCACTGTGAAATCCAATCTGCTTCCCTTTAAACATCACCAGACTCTGACATGTTTCCAGTCTCTAGAAGTCCAGGAGAGAAAAAATATATATAACTTTTTGGCTGAATCTCTTGGATACCAATGTCTTGCTGAAAATTCCAGGAGTGACTTTTAATCGCTGTAATTGTTTCACACAAGCTTTCTGAAAGCATAGAATGTGAAAAATCCTGGATGGAAGATGTGATTTGGCTAATATTGCTCTTTAGGCTTTAATACGATCCGAGGTTCCCACACCAACACCAGGGGAACTTCCAACACATCTGGGTTGAAAATGGTTCATTATTAAAGTAATAAATTGAGCTGCTTAATAGCCAAGGGAGTGGTAAGGGACTTGAAAGGAAGAGAGATATTGATAAATGACTGCAAGTGCTGCAAATAGTAGTTATATATTTTCTTTTTTTTATTTTCAATACTGTACTTGCATTGTGAAAAAGAGGAGAAGTGAGGCAAGCTCTGTTCTGTTAATGCAATTGGCGAGTAACATGCACTATCCATCCAGTTTAACCATACAGTAGGAACATAGGAGCAGGAGTAGGCCATTCAGCCTAATGAACCTGCTCCGTCATTCAATTAGATCATGACTTATCATCTGCCTCAATGCCACTTTCCTGCACTATCGCCATATCCCTTGATGTCATTAGTATCCAGATATCTATTGGTTTCTGTCTTGAACATGCTCAATGGTTGAGCTTCCACAACCCTCCAGAGTGGAAAATCCCAAAGATTCACCACCTTCTGAGTGAAGAAATTCCTCCTCATCTCATTTCTAAATGGTCTATCTCTTATTCTGAGACTGTGTCCCCTGTTCTAGAATCACCAGCCAGGGCAAATGTGCTCTCTGCATCCACCCTGTCGTGCCCTGTAAGAATTTTGTAAGATTCAATGAGATCACCTCTCATTCTTTGAAACGCTAGAGAATACAGGCTCAGTATCCTCAATCTCTCCTCATAAGGCAATGGTGCCATCCTAAGGATTATTCTGGTGAACCTCCGTTGCACTCCCTCTATGGCAAGTATATCCTTCCTTAGATGAGGAGACCAAATCTGTTCACAATAAACATAGAAACATTGAAAATAGGAGCAGGAGTAGGCCATTCGGCCTTTCGAGCCTGCTCCGCCATTTATTATGATCATGGCTGATCATCCAACTCAATAGCCTGTTCCAGCTTTCGCCCCCTACCCTTTGATCCCTTTAGACCCAAGAGCTATATCTAACTCCTTTTGAAAACATACACTGTTTTGGCCTCAGCTGCTTTCTGTGGTAGTGAATTCCACAGGCTCACCACTCTCTGGGTGAAGAAATTTCTCCTCATCTCAGTCCTGAAAGGTTTACCCCGTATCCTTAGACTATGACCCCTGGTTCTGGACTCCCCCACCATCGGGAACATCCTTCCTGCATCTACCCTGTCAAGTCCTGTTACAATTTTATAGGTTTCTATGAGATCCCCCCTCACTCTTCTGAACTCCAGCGAATATAATCCGAACCGACTCAATCTATCCTTATACGTCAGTCCCGCCATCCCAGGAATCAGTCTGGTAAACCTTCGCTGCACTCCCTCTATAGCAAGAGTATCCTTCCTCAGATAAGGAGACTAAAACTGCACACAATATTCCAGGTGTGGCCTCACCAAGGCCCTGTACAATTGCAGCAAGACATTCTTGCTCCTGTACTCGAATCCTCTCGCTATGAAGGCCAACATACCATTTGCCTTTTCTACCGCCTGTTGCACCTGCATGCTTACCTTCAGCGACTGGTGTATGAGAACACCAAGGTCTCGCTGCATATTCCCCTCTCTCAGTTTATAGCCATTCAGATAATAATCTGCCTTCCTGTTTTTGCTACCAAAGTGGATAACCTCACATTTATCCACATTATATTGCATCTGCCATGCATTAGCCCACTCACTCAACTTGTCCAAATCACCCTGAAGCCTCTCTGCATCCTCCTCACAACTCACCCTCCCACCCAGTTTTGTGTCATCTGCAAATTTGGAGATATTAAACTTAGTTCCCTCATCTAAATCATTAATGTATATTGTGAATAGCTGGGGTCCTAGCACTGATCCCTGCAGTACCCCACTAGTCACTGCCTGCCATTCAGAAAGACCCATTTATCCCTACTCTTTGTTTCCTGCAAGGCTGCAATACTCCAGGTGCAGTCTCACCAAAGCTGTATACAATTGCAATACGACTTCTTTACTCCTGTACTCAAAACCCCTTGCGATGAAGGTCAACATACCAATTGCCTTCATAATTGCTTGCTGCACCTGCACGCTACCTTTTAGTGACTCATGAACAAGGACACCCAGGTTCCTTAGACATCAACACTTCCAACCTCTCACCATTTAAGAAATACTCTGTCTTTCTGTTTTCTCAACGAAAGTGGATAACTTCACACTAATTCACATTATATTCCATCTGCCATGTTCTTGCCCATTCACTTAGCCTGTCCAAGTCCCCTTGAAGCCTCCTTGCATCCTCCTCACAACCTACAGTCCCATCTAGTTTTGTGTCATCAGCAAATTTGGAAATATTAGATTTGGTCCCCATATCCAAATCATTTATATAGATTGTGAGCAGCTGTGGCCCCAGCACCGATCCTTGCAGTACCCCAATAGTAACAAGCTGCCATCCTGAGAATGATCTGTTTATTCCCACTCTCTGTTTTCTGTCTGTTAACCAATTCTCCATCCATACCAGTATATTACCCCCAATCCTATGTGCTCTAATTTTGTTTACTAACCTCCTGTGCGGGACCTTATCAAAAACCTTCTGAAAATCCAAATATATCACGTCCACTGGTTCTTCTTTATCTATTAGAATTTTAGAATTAGAATTAGAACATTACAGCGCAGTACAGGCCCTTCGGCCCTCGATGTTGCGCCGACCTGTGAAACCATCTGACCTACACTATTCCATTTTCATCCATATGTCTATCCAATGACCACTTAAATGCCCTTAAAGTTGGCGAGTCTACTTCTGTTGCAGGCAGGGCGTTCCACGCCCCTACTACTCTCTGCGTAAAGAAACTACCTCTGACATCTGTCCTATATCTTTCACCCCTCAACTTAAAGCTATGTCCCCTCGTGTTTGCCATCATCATCCGAGGAAAAAGACTCTCACTATCCACCCTATCTAACCCTCTGATTATCGTATATGTCTCTATTAAGTCACCTCTCCTCCTCCTTCTCTCTAACGAAAACAACCCCAAGTCCCTCAGCCTTTCCTCGTAAGACCTTCCCTCCATACCAGGCAACATCCTAGTAAATCTCCTCTGCACCCTTTCCAAAGCTTCCACATCCTTCCTATAATGCGGTGACCAGAACTGCATGCAATACTCAAGGTGCGGCCTCACCAGAGTTTTGTACAGCTGCATCATGACCTCGTGGCTCCGAAACTCGATCCCCCTACTAATAAAAGCTATCACACCATATGCCTTCTTAACAGCCCTATTAACCTGGGTAGCAACTTTCAGGGATTTATGTACCTGGACACCAAGATCTCTCTCTGCTCATCTACACTACCAAGAATCTTCCCATTAGCCCAGTACTCTGCATTGCTGTTACTCCTTCCAAAGTGAATCACCTCACACTTCTCCGCATTAAACTCCATTTGCCATCTCTCAGCCCAGCTCTGCAGCCTATCTATGTCCCTCTGTATCCTACAACACCCTTCGACACTATCCACAACTCCACCGACCTTCGTGTCATCCGTAAATTTACTAACCCACCCTTCTACACCCTCATCCAGGTCATTTATAAAAATGACAAACAGCAGTGGCCCCAAAACAGATCCTTGCGGTACACCACTAGTAACTAAACTCCAGGATGAACATTTGCCATCAACCACCACCCTCTGTCTTCTTTCAGCTAGCCAATTTCTGATCCAAAGCTCTAAATCACCTTCAACCCCATACTTCCGTATTTTCTGCATTAGCTTACCATGGGGAACCTTATCAAACGCCTTACTGAAATCCATATACACCACATCCACGGCTTTACCCTCATCCACCTGTTTGGTCACCTTCTCGAAAAACTCAATAAGGTTTGTGAGGCACGACCTACCTTTCACAAAACCGTGCTGACTATCGCAAATGAACTTATTCTTTTCAAGATGATTATAAATCCTATCTCTTATAACCTTTTCCAACATTTTACCCACAACCGAAGTAAGGCTCACAGGTCTATAATTACCAGGGCTGTCTCTACTCCCCTTCTTGAACAAGGGGACAACATTTGCTATCCTCCAGTCTTCCGGCACTACTCCTGTCGATAATGACGACATAAAGATCAACAACGGCTCTGCAATCTCCTCCCTGGCTTCCCAGAGAATCCGAGGATAAATCCCATCTGGCCCAGGGGACTTATCTATTTTCACACTTTCCAAAATTGCTAACACCTCCTCCTTGTGAATCTCAATCCCATCTAGCCTAGTAGGCTGTATCTCAGTAATCTCCTCGACAACATTTTCTTTCTCTACTGTAAATACTGACGAAAAATATTCATTTAACGCTTCCCCTATCTCCTCTGATTCCGCACACAACTTCCCACTACTATCCTTGATTGGCCCTGTTCTAACTCTAGTCATTCTTTTATTCCTGATATACCTATATCTATGCTACAAGTAACATCCTCAAAAAGCTCCAACAGGTTTGTCAAACATGATTTCCCTTTCATAAATCTATGTTGACTCTGCCCAATCATATCATTATTTTCAAAGTATCTAGTTATTATATCTTTTATAATAGATTCTAACATTTTCCCTACTACTGACATCAAACTAACAGGTCTGTAGTTCCCCGTTTTCTCTCTCCCTCCTTTCTTAAATAGTGGGGTTACATTTGCTATTTTCCAGTCTGCAGGAACCTTACCAGAATCTATAGAATTTTAAAAGATAACCACCAATGCGTCCACTATCTCTATAACCACCTCCTTCAACACTCAGGGATGTAGATCATCTGGTCCAGGGGATTTATCAAACTTCAATCCAGTTAATTTTTTGAGTACTACTTTATTAATAATAATTTCTTTCAGTGTCTCCTTTTTACAAGTCCCTTGGTTCCCTTGTAGTTCTGGGAGATTTTCTGTATCTTCCTCTGTGAAGACAAACACAAAGTAATTGTTTAGTCTCTATGCCATTTCCCTATTCTCCATGATAAATTCTCCTGTCTCCATCTGAAATGGACCCACATTTGCCCTTGCTAATCTTGTCCTTTTCACATACCTAAAGAAGCTTTTACAGTCTGCTTTATGTTTCTTGCTAGCTTGCCTTCATTCTCTTTTTTCCCTTTCTTTATCAGTTTCTTAGTCATCCTTTGCTGGATTTGAAATTGCTCCCAATCCTCGGACTTTTTCTGGCAACCTTATAAGCCACTTCCTTTGATTTAATGCAATCTTTAACTTCTTTTGTTAGTTACTGTTGATTCATCTTTCCTGTTGGGTTTTTGTGTCTTAGAGGAATATATATTTGTTGTAGACCATGTAATACTTCTTTAAATACTAGCCATTGCATGTCTACTGTCAAATCTTTTTGTATATTTTCTCAATCCACCATAGCCAACTTGCCCCTCATACCTTCATAGTTTCCTTTGTTCAGATTTAAAATCCTAGTTTCAGTGAACTATATCGTATTCAAACTTCATGTCACATTCTATCATATTATGGTCATTATTCCCAAAGTCTCCTTTACAGCAAAGTTATTAATTAGCCCTTTCTCATTACACAATACTAAATCTAAAATAGCCTGATCCCTAAATGGTTCTTCAGCATACTGCTCCAGAAACCCATCTCGTACACACTCCAGGAATTCATCCTCCACAGCATTACTGCTGATTAGGTTCACCCAGTCTATATATAAATTGAAGTGACAATTATTACTTTATTACCCATGTTACATGCACCTCTAATTTCCTGATTTATACCATGCCCAACATTAGCACTACCGTTTGGTGGCCTATAAACAACTCCCACCAATGTTTGCTACCCCTTGCTGTTTCTTAGCTCCACCCAAACTGATTCTACATCTTGATCCCGCAATCTAAAATTCTCTCTCACTAATATACCGATCTTGTCCCTTATTAAGAGCGCTACCCCACCTCCTTTTCCTTCAGACCTATCCTTCCTAAATGACAAATATCCTTGAATATTCAGTTCCCAGTCTTCTCACCTTGTAACCACGTCTCTGTAATGGCAATTAAATCATCCCCATTTACCTCTGTGCCTTTAAATCATCTACCTTGTTGCGAATGCTGCATACATTCTGATAGAGTACCCTTAACTTTGTCTTTAACTTTGTCTTTTTAACATTATTCCGCATTCTTATCCCATTTGATGCTTGCCTTTGCTTCGTTTGTCATCGAGATTGGCGGCGAGCTATTAAAATTCAGCCCATTGTGTTGATGAAGTCAAACAACTGGAAGGTTTTGCTACCATTAACATCATATGTCCAAAGAAAGTAGGCAAACACACACTCAGTGTTAAGATTGACACTGGAGCTAGTGCAAATATCCTACCAATATGAATCCTGAAGGATATATACTGGAGTCACTGGAAATTAATGATGCAACTGACAACTGTAAAGTTATCTGCATACAATGGGTCACCCCTCCCTTACAGTGGCACACTGACAATGCAATGCAGCAATGCCAAGTCGGCATGGAAACTGCAAATATTTTACCTGGTAGACAGAGAGCAGACTACCAGTGTGTAGGGACCTCAACATCATAACTATCCACAAAATCACCATTGCTCCCATTACAGCAGAAGAGACCAAGGGTACCCACATTGAGTCAGTCCATGACCTGAAACCATTGTACTGCGCCCAGTTTGACGCCATGGCAGATTTCAAAGGCGATGCCGGACTGCACCTCAGAGAGGATGCAATTCCATCAATCGGCCCTTCAAGAAAGTGCAGCGTGCACATACAAGAAAAGCTTAAGCACGAGTTAGATGACATGGAATGCAATGACATCATCACACAGACTGGTGCAGCTCAATTACGTGCCTACTAAAGAAGGATGCAGAATTTAGGGTATGTCTAGATCCAAGGTGTCTAAACCTGTCCCTAAAGAGATGCCCCCACAAGATTCCGACACTAGAGGAACTGAATCCCAAGTTCACAGGAGCCAAATTCTTCTCCAGGTTGGATGCTAAACATGGATATTGGTTGGTACACCTCGTTAAGGATTCTGAGGAAGTCACCACCTTCAGGACACCATTTGGAAGATACTGCTTCCAGAGACTACCCTTCAGCTTATCTGTCAGTCAAGATCTGTTTCAGCAGCACATGGACGGAACTATAGAAAACATGCCTGGATGTATATGCATTGCCAATGATGTTGTGGCAATGGGCAAAACCAAAGAAGAGCATGATCAAACTCTTCATTCACTGATGGCAGTAGCTCATCGCAAAGGGCTAATTTTTAACTGCAAGAAGTGCCAGGTGAATGTAAGTCAGATCAGTTTCTTTGGATCCATCAATTCCGGTTGCAGAATCCGTCCTGGCCCAGGCAAAGTCGAAGATGTAAGGCATATGCCTTCCCCACAAGGCAAGGAAGATCTCCAGAGATGTCTTGGATTTTTCAACTTCTTGGCACCATACATTTCAAATTTCTCTGACAAAGCATCATCACTGAGAGAGCTCTTAAAGAAAGATGTACCTTATGTATGGCAGAAGGACCATCAGCATGTGTTTGAATCTCTCAAACAAGCATTGTCAGCAGAAACCTGTACCCTGCAGTACTACAATCCAAAGAAGAAGACAATCCTGGAAATCAATGCCTTGCAGAAAGGGCTAGGATCATGCATCATACAGGATGGCAAACCAATTGCATTCGGGACCAAATGTTTATCCTCCGCACAATCCAATTACTCAAACATAGAATGTGAAACACTTGCTCTGGTGTTTGGGATCACAAGATTCCACACTAACTGTTTGGTAAGCAGTTCACTGTGAAAACTGACCACAAACCACTGGTGATGATTTGGTGCAAACCATTGACAATTGCACCACCTTGACTTCAGCGGCTCTTCGTGAAAGTACAGGGGTACAACTTCGACGTCTGCTACAAACCAGGTACCAAAATGATTACCTCAGCTATGCTGAGTAGATTGCCAAACATGAGCAAGAATGAAGAAGTTCCAGTCTATCGACAAGTAGACAACATGGACATTGAGGTGGAAGATGTGCTCAAAATCAATTTATTGCATTTTGGTCAGCACAAATGTGACCAACTGCAATCAGAAACAGCCAATGATTCACATCTGAAGGCACCATGGAGAGTCATCATAGGAGGTTGGCCTGAGATGGTAAAAGAGGTTCCAGAAATCCTCAGATGCTTTTGGCCTTATAGAGATGAACTCGGTATCTCGAGAGGTGTCACCTTCAAAAGAAAAACAAGTGATTGTGCCCAAAGCTCTCCAACAAGACATCTTGTCACAACTTCACCAAGGCCATATGGGCATAGAGCGAACAAGGTGACTGGCATGAGAAATTGTTTATTGGCCAGGGATCAACAATGACATTGAAAGGTTAGTGAGGATGTGTGAGGCATGCCAGAGCCACCAGCCACAACAACTACACCCTCACGAGATTCCATCGGTCCCTTGGTCCAAAATCACCACTAATCTATTTTGTATTAATGGAGAAGACTTTATCTTAGTCACTGATTATTTCTCCAAATTTCCAATTGTCAGACAGGTAAAAGACACTTCAAGCACGGTCGTCGCAGACACATTTAGTGCCATATTCAGTCTGTTCGGTGCACCTGAAGAAATCATTTCTGACATCTTCCACCTCGATGTCTATACTGTCTACAGTATACAGGCAAACCTTTCAGGGATATGTGTGCCAAATGGGGCATAAACCATGTGACGTTCTCACCACATTACCCTCGATCTAATGGTCTTGCCGAGCGAATTGTTTGCACAGTCAAATCACTTATCCTGAAGTGTAGGACAACGAAACAAGATTTTCATGTTGCCATGTTACACCTCAGAGCTACACCTATGAATATGGGCTTACTGTCACCAGCAGAGATCAAGTTTGGCAGACAGGTGTGAATGACTCTGGTGCAAAGCCATCATATGTCCAAATTCTCTGAGATGCATAAGACACTGCTTGAAAAACAAGGGAGAATGAAGATGGAGCATGACCACCATGCAGAGGCGGAACTACCTCAGCTACACGTAGGGCTAAAGGTCAGGGTCATACACTCCATAATGAGAACATGGTTACCCGCAGAGGTATCCAAAGTATGCAGTGAACCTAGATCCTACGAGATTACAATATTTAATGGAGCAGTGTTGAGACAGAACCAAAATCAACTAAGAGAAGTGTGTAGTAATCCAATTGCACACAGCGGACTCGAAAGAATGCATTCGTTGATGAAGGTGTGACGGAACAATAGGACAACAACCAACATATTGACAACATGCCTGCAAACCAAAAACAGCCAAGGGTAAAATCCACATCCCCAGAAGGTTATATCATAAACAAATCTGGAAGAGATCTGAAATGATGTATGGACTATTAAACTTCTATACCTGTAAATTTTATAATCTATATCCCATATAACCAATTTTGATATCTAAATTTATATGTTTTTTTACTTGAAGCATACGAGACTTATCTTTGGAAAGAATGGGATGTTGTATGATTGCCTTAAGTGTGATGTCCCTTTCAGATCTCAGTATGCTAATGAGCTAAGTACCAGTATGTAGTCATGTGACTCAAAGCCGGTGTCATTCTGCAATTGTAACAGCCAGACGAATGTTCTGTGAATAGTTTGCTCTGTACTATATATAATAGTTTAGCTGTTAATAAACTTGTTTGAGATATTCAGCAAACTGGACTCCATGCATCTCATTTAGGTTGCATCAGTCAATGTAAAAGAACTCATTACAAAACAACTCACCAGAATACTGTTTCCAGCACGGTTCAGGTGAACACCGCCCCAACTGTATAGCTCCCACTTTCCCCAGAACTGGTGCCAATGCCCCATGAGTCGAAACCCATTTCTCCCACACCAATCTTTGAGCCACGCATTTAAATTTCTAATCTTATTTACCATACTCCAATTTGCTTGTAGCTCAATTAATAATCCACAGTTATTACCTTTGAGGTTCTGCTTTTTAATTTAGCCGCTAACTGCTCATACTGTCTATGCAGAACCTCTTTCCTAGCCTATCTCTGTCGTTGGTACCCATGTTGACCATGACAACTGGATCCTCCAACTCCTCCTCTGCCCCTCCCACTGCAAGTTCCTCTCCAGCCCCGAGCAGGTGTCTAGAACCTTGGCAAACCTGGCAGGCAACACAGCCTTCTGGACTCTTGCTCTTGGCTGCAGAGAACTGTGTCTATGCCCCTGACTATATTAACTCTTACTACCACTACATTCCTATTTACTCCTGCTGCTCGAATGGCTCCCTGCTCCACGGTGCCATGGTCAGTTTGCTCATTCACCCTGCAGCCGTCACTCTCATCCAAACAGCCTGAAAGAACCTCAAATCTGTTAGACAATTGCAATGGCTGAGGCTCTTCCACTTCTGCCTTCTCGATCCCTTACTTGCCTCACTCACAGTCACACCCTCCTGTCCCTGACCACTGATCAAATCAGAAAACCCTACATTAAGGGGTGTGATTGCCTTCTGGAACAAAGTGTCCAGGTAACTTTCCCCCTCCCTGTGCATCACAGTGTCTGTAGCTCGGCCTCCAGCTCATCACTCTGATCTGAAGATCCTCGAGCCACAGAAACTTACTGCAGATGTGGTTGCTGTGGATCACACTGGTGTCCACCAGCTCCCATATGCTACAGCTGCAACATATCACCTGCCCTGCCATCTTTATTGTGTTTTAATTAACTATTTGTTCAAATACTGAATTAATAAATTATTTAATTATTTTGAAAATTTTAAAAAATATTGTAATTAATGTCTATACTCACTAATTACTCACTTTACTAATTTAAACCTTAGTAATACTAATAAATCTTACCACTTATAAGGCAGTTACCTAAGGGTTATTTTTGAAAGAAAATTTTACATTTTTCTAATTTTCCAGCTACCTATATGCAGACCCTAATAGCAGTTACTAATCAACCAATCAACTTATAGCTTTCCTGTAATGTCACTGTTAGATTTTTTTCCCACTCTTTCTACAAACCCGGCACACGCACTGATTTCTAGTCAGCCTGTCTCTCCAGTCTCCCAGGTAAGTGTAGGCCCCGAGCCTCAGTCTTGATTTATACTCTCCCTTTCCAGTGCGTTTCCTGGCAGGGCTGCTGCCTCTCCAGTCTCCCAGGTAAGTGTAGGCCCTGAGCCTCGGTTTCGATTTATACTCTCCCTCTCTGGTGCATTTCCTTGCAGGTCCGCTGCCTCTCCAGTCTCCCAGGTAAGTAGGATGGATTCCAACAGCTGAGGCTTTATTACCTCACTGGAGATATGCATTTACATGCCATATGACATGGTTTCAGCACCAGTGCTGATGATCATCTGCAGAATATGGCAATATTAGCTTTACTGAGCTAACTAAGCTTAACTTAGCTGAAGAAAGATATCCTACACTTTGCCAAAGTGGCTATCTATCTTCCAGGATAATAATATTGTTAATTACTCTTTTGCTACTGAAAAAAAATAATTAATAGCATGTAGTTGAAGACTTTTTAACTTACTTGATGTCACTGATGACAGGGTGATGTGGGGGCAGGGAGGAGAGATAACTTGAGTTTAACTATATTCTGGGAGCTAGAAAACTTATTAGCATGTGGGAGAGGATTAATAACAGGAAAAGTCTCAATTGGAGAAAACAGGAAACATCTCGGTTACCTTCTGATGCTCTGAGGTTATATTTCTGTGAAAAATTATCTTCCTTGTCATTTTCTTATGAAGCACTTATTAAATCTTCATTTTAATCAACTGCCTTGACATACTTTGCTGTTGTTAAAGAAATAACCTTTGGGCTGCACCTAACATGGGGCTAATTTTTATATACATCACAGGTTAGACGGACAGTGGGCAGAATGATTGCACTCCATGTCCACTAGAACTAGTGAGAGACGGGAGCCATTTTCATGGTTAGGCCCTATTGGAATATGATCTTCAAGCCACCAGTGATCAATGAACATTGACAGCTTGCAAATGGGGAGCAAGGGTGATATATATAACATCTCCTCTACAGAATCAAGCCAGGAAGTATTCACATTAAGGCAGAAGGCAATCCTGGGGGCTGGGGTGGGGGAGAACAGAAGGGCTGGCAGCAACTCCAAAGATTTTTCTGGGCCAGGAGAAAGTTTCGTGCTCCTCCTCTTCATATTCTACAGATAATCACTTTGCAAACTTTCCTGCAATGTTTGTAGAGCGACACCATTTAAGGATTGGTTAGACCATTCTACATTCAGTACCAATGGGTGGTGTGTGTTGGTACATACCCCACCCACTGGTACCTGAAATTTGAATGGGGGTGCTACAACCAGCACAGGAACCCATTTCAAATACTTTAATAAGGCTTTTACCTGTTTTAGGTGGAGCTTAAAAATTGAGTCGGATGGGCCCTGATAATAGTTTTTTTTCAAAATTAATCTGTCCAACACCCTGTTACTTCAGCCTAAACAATGAGGTAAGCAGACAAAAATCAGCCCATGGTCTGTTGTAAAGACAGTGCTAAAAATATGACAATAT
Source organism: Heterodontus francisci (assembly GCF_036365525.1). Classification (NCBI taxonomy): domain Eukaryota; kingdom Metazoa; phylum Chordata; class Chondrichthyes; order Heterodontiformes; family Heterodontidae; genus Heterodontus; species Heterodontus francisci. The sequence continues at coordinate 182,232,086 of NC_090371.1, forward strand.
TTGACTTTGTCAACTTCAAGGATATTTTAAGTGGATTAACAGTTTTGCTTGACTGAGGAATTTCATACAATTGCTAACATCACACAGCATGATTTCTACCCTTAATGTGCAGTCTCCTTGAAGTATATTTGATTCCTGTTATGAATTAACAGTTAATTAGCCATATTTTGTAGAAAGTAGCAAATGAAGAATAAGATAGTGGCAGCACATCATTTTCTCCCTATTTTATCTGTGGAATTTGAATACATTAACATTAATAGATGAAAATTAGTCTTTCATTTTCAAGCACCCTTTTTGGTCGATCAGCTGGGTGTCTAACATGTGGGAATTATTATTATATTTAAGAATTTCAAAATCAAGACACTGAGAAATGTATAAAAATGTGTAGCAGATACATTGCAAGACTTTACCGAAATCTTATTTCTCATGTGATTCAGTGACTTAAAAAACATCTTATTTTCCTGTTGACAACGACTTAAACATCAACCATTGTGTTTGGGTTATGAGATTGCCATTTACCCCAAGGCCCCCCTAGGGGGTAAGCATTCTTGTAATGGAGGCCTTACACCTATCACCAAAGCCTCCCCACTCTTATGGGTTGTTTTGTCCAAGAAAAAGAGAGGACAACGGCCAACTTACTTTCAGTAATTGTGAGCTGCAGTAAAGCCCATGTATATGCAGTAAAGAATATGATGGGTGTGTTGACAGGCGAATGCGACAAACAATAGCATTCAAGGTAAGTCTTTGAAGATGATGCGAGTGAAGGAACACCTCCAGATGAAGGCTGGATTTGAGGGGTAGTGCACTGTTTCCTGGGCATTGGCGTTAAGCCATTGAAGCATTTCAACAAATTATGAGATAAAGGTCATTGTAGATTGGAAGTGCACAATACAGTATATTCTTAGAATGTGTAGGTTTTACTTTCATGGCCTAGTAATGCCACTAAACTTTATGCTGTACTAAATTGGTGCCAGCTCTTTTCACTAGCCCTCCCTTGGCTGATCCCCTTGGGACCCTCCGTCCATTCAGCCGAAGAGAAATTTCACATCAGAACCTGAGGGCCGGATTTTCATTCCATGATGGAGGCGGACGTGCTGCCAATTTTGTCGCCAAGTGGCATGCCATTTTCTCAACATGGTCCTGCCTCATAGTGATTTTGGGGAGGCATCATATCAGGGCTAACAGCAATCTGCCCAAAAGTTGCAGGTCATCAATTGAGGAAGTTACGAGCCATTGAGAGCTCATTGTAGGGCTGTATGAGATCTTCGAAGTGAGGCACGGGAAACACGCTGCTTCAGTAGCATGGCCAGGGAGAGGAGGAGGCGGCTGTGCAGCATCATGACAGTGAGAGAAGTGGGAGCAATTCCTGTGCTGCATAAATGCTGGAAGGTGCAGAGAGCAGTTCATGCATTGGCACACAGTGGCCATTACATGAGGAGAGCTCACAGAATGTTTCACGTATAGGTGCTGGGGCAATTCAATGGGGAATGGCGGGGGGTGGGGGGGGGTGCTCAGGCAGACCGTCGTGGTCAGTCAGTGACTAATGAGACCACCCCTGGACATGGGGCTCAAACTCTGAGTGGTGGCGAGTAGTGATGAGTAGCAGCAGTGGCAATAATTGGCATAGAGTGACGCAGAGGTGATGCCCATGAGGCAGGGAGGGCACAAAGGCACTCGGCTCACCATGGGGTCTACCACCAAACAATCAGCTTCCTGGACATGTTGGCACAGCAGTACAGCTGGAAGCTGCGCCTATCGAGGCTGGTGGTTGCTGATTTGTATGCCCTCATGAAGGAGGGCCTCAGGCTTCGCCAGTCGAGTGGGCATGCCCTGCCAATAGCTGTGAAATTGACAGTGGTGCAGAACTTCTTTGCTTCTGGGTCATTTCAAGGGGCAGCAGCATAAATGACTGGCATATCGCAAGTGACTGCCCATCATAGCATCAGGTAGGTGACAGATGCACTGTTTGAGAGGGCTTTGGAGTACATTGCATTCCAGATGGATGGGGTCACACAGGCACAGAAGGCTGTGAGCTTTGCCTCTAAAACATGCTTCCTGCAGGTACAGGGCATGATCGACTGCATCCACGCGGCCATCAAGGTTCTGGTGGAGCAGCCAGGGGCAGATATAAACAGGAAGGGATTCCACTCCATCAATGCCCACTGATGTGCCACCACCACAAGTGTTTTCTGCAGGTGAGTGCACAGTTTCCTAGCTGTTGCCATGGCGCCAATATAGATCCAAGGTAGAGTGGTGTGAGGCTTGGAGGAGAACTTCCGATGCACCTGCTGCCCTTGTCCTTCGAGGTGGTAGAGGTCACGGGTTTGGGAGGTGCTGTCTAAGGAGCCTTGGTACGTTTCTGCAGTGCATCTTGTAGATGGTACACACTGCTGCCACTGTGCATCGGTAGTGGAAGGAGTGAATGTGTGTAGATGGGGTGCCAATCAAGTGGACTGCTTTGTCCTGGATGGTGTCGAGCTTCTTGAGTGTTGTTGGAGCTGCACTCATCCAGGCAAGTGGAGAGTATTCCATCACACTCCTGACTTGTGCCTTGTAGATGGTGAGCAGGCTTTGGGGAGTCAGGAGGTGAGTTCTCCACTGCAAGATTCCTAGCCTCTGATCTGTTCTTGTAGCCACGGAATTTGTGTGGCTACTCCAGTTCAATTTCTGGTCAATGGTAACCCCCAGGATGTTGATAGTGTGGGATTCAGTGAACGTAATACCATTGAATGTCTGGGGGTGATGGTTAGATTCTCTTTTGTTGGAGATGGTCATTGCCTGGCACTTGGTAGATGGCTAAGGGACAAGAGCTATCCATTGAAGAAATGGCTGCTGGCACCTTTGAGCAATCCTACAATGGAGGTGCTACAGTAGTTGCATCTCAGCAAACAGGCCACAATTGAGCAGCCGATTGGACTCTTGAAGATGAGGTTCCGGTGTGTTAACCGGTCAGGTGGCTCTCCAGTACACTCTCACAAGGATTTCCAGCATGATGGTGCTATGCTGCACTTTTCATAACATGGCCCTCTAGAGAGGTGTGAACGTTGAGGAGGAAGATGCAGAAGAGCAGGAGGAGGACATGGTGGACCATGCTGATCCTTTGCTGCAAGGCCTTCCACTGGTCTGGTGAGGTGTCTAACCATTGACCAGGATATCTGAATGAGCTGCCATGCTTAGGAACGCAACGGCTCCACGGCGGGCTGCCACCATTGTTTTCACTGGATTATAAAATGCAGCTCAAGGAATGGCCGCATCCAAGATGCCAACCATGCAGAGCCATATACTGCTTCCCAACAATGCCTGGAAGGCACGCCGCCACTGGCCACACAGTATCCCTGACCATCCACCTTTGCGTTGCACACCCACTTCAACATGCTGGTGCCTTAATGGCCTCAAAACATTGGGGATCACACAAGTCAAGGTTCAACCATCAACCATTTCATTTCACTAAGGTGTAATCAGTGAACCAAAGCATAAAAAAAGTTACCCAAGTGAATCACCAAGTGAAACTACGTATGCGGAGCGGGAATACAGAGCAGCAGCAGTATAAAGAGCACATCAAGAGAGAGAGTTTACAAGCAGTGCAGGTACTTGAGGTGTGGTATCACAGGAAAGTAGTAAGTTGATTGGTTGGTGAGTGTTTTGCTATTTTGTTCATTTATCTTGCAAAACTCAGGTAATGTATCAGTAATTGTAAGATTTTATTAGTAAAGTTTACTAGCGGTAATAAAACTTATTGGGAGTAGTAGGGTTTATTAATTATAAGTCAGTGAAGTAAAAAAATAATTAGCATATAATAAAAATGGCAGGGCAGGTGATGTTTTGCGACTGCATGATTTGGGAGCTTCTGGATGCCAGTATGATCCAGGGCAAACACATCTGTAGTAAGTGTCTTTGGCTCCAGGAGCTTCAGCTCAGAGTCATTGAGCTGGAGGCCGAGCTGCAGACACTGCGACACATTAGGGAGGGGGAAAGTTACCTGGACACTTTGTACCAGGAGGCAGTCACACCCCTTAGGATAAGGTCTTCTGATTTGGTCCATGGTCAGGGACAGGAGGTGTGACTGTGAGTGAGGCAGGTATGGGGACACACAATGTTGAAGTGGAGGAGCTTCAGCCTTTGCAATTGTTTAACAAGCTTGAGGTTCTTGCAAACTGTATGGATAAAAGCAGGGACTGCAAGATGGATGAGCAAACTGAACATTGCACCATGGTACAGGAAGCCATTCAAGCAGGGAGAGTTAATAGGAATGTAGTGGTAGTAGGGGATAGCATAGTCGGGGGGGAGGGGGTGGAATAGACACAGTTCTCTGTAGTCGAGAGCAAGATTCCAGAAGGCTGTGTTGCCTGCCCGATGCCAGGCTTTGGGATATCTGCTCTGGGCTGGAGAGGAACTTGCAGTGGGAGGGGGAGGATCCAGTGGTCATTGTCCATGTAAGTACCAATGACATGGTAGAACTAGGAAAGAGGTTCTACTGTGGAAGTATGAGCAGCTAGTGGATAAATTAAAAAGTAGAACCACAAAGGTAATAATCACTGGATTATTACCTGAGCCACAAGCAAATTGGCATAGGGTAAATAAGATTAGAGAGTTAAACATGTGGCTCAAAGATTGCTGTGGGAGAAATGGGTTTTGATTCATGGGCCCTGGTACCAGTACTGGGGAAAGTGGGAGCTGTACTGTTAGGACAGGCTCCACCTGAACCATTCTGGCGGGTCTTATAACTAGGGCAGTAGAGAGGTCTTTAAACTAAATAGTGGGGGCGAGGGAAGAAGATTGAGAAGATATGATAAATTAAGTAGAGAAGGCAAGGCAAGAGTAGTTACCAATAAGGGAAATGATGATCAGAGTGTGGCAGGAAGGGACAGAGTGTACCAGCCCAAGAGTGCACCAACAGATAAGACAAGAGGTTACAAAAATAGCAAAAAAGACAGAACTAAAGGCTCTGTATCTGAATGCACATAGTATTCATAACAAAGCAGATGAATTGACAGTGCAAATAGTAATAAATACGTATGATCTGATAGCCATTACAGAGACATGACTGCAAAGATGACGAAGACTGGGACCTAAATATTCAATGGTACATGACATTTAGGAAGGACAGGAAGCTAGGAAAAGGTGGAGGTGTAGCTCTGTTAATGGACGGCATTGGTACAATAGAGAGAGATGACCTTAGCTCTCGAGATCAAGATGTAGAATCTTTTTGGGTAGAGATGAGAAATAGTAAAGGTAAGAAGTCACTTGTGGGAGTGGTTTATAGGCCCCCTGACAGTAACCACGCTGTATGGCATGGTATACAGGATGAAATAATGGGGGCTTGTGAGAAAGGTATGACTATAACCGTGGGTGATTTTAATCTACATATTGATTGGATGAATCAGGTTGGGAAAGGTAGCCCGGATAATGAGTTCATAGAGTTTTCGGGACAGTTTCTTGGAGCAGTACGTTCTACAGCCAACCAGAGAGCAGGCTATATTAGATCTGGTACTGTGCAATGAGACAAGATTAATTAATGATCTCATAATGAAGGCACCCTATATAGCAGTGATCGAATTTTACATTCAGTTTGAGGAAGAGAAGGGCGATTCTAAGATTAGTGTGCTAAACTTAAGTAAGGACAATAATGAGGGCATGAAGGCAGAGCTGGCTAAAGTAACCTGGCAAATTAGATGAAGGACTAGGTTGGTAGGAATGCAATGGCAGACATTTAAGGAGATATTTCAGAATACTGAGAAAAGATACATTCCAGTGAGAAAGAAAGACTCTAAGGGAAGGACGCGCCATCCGTGGCTAACTAAGGAAATTAAAGATCGTTTCAAATGAAAGCAAAAGCAGATAATTCTGCAAAGATGAGTGGCAGGCCAGAAGATTGGGCAGAATATAAGGAACTGCAAAGAATGACTAAAGGTTAATAAGGAGGGAGAAATTAGAATAAGAGAGAAAGCTAGCTAGAAATATAAAAACAGATAGTAAGAGTTTCTACAGGTATTTAAAAAGGAAAAGAATAAGTAAAGTGAGTGTTGGTCCTCTAGAGAGTGATTCTGGGGAATTAATAATGGAAAATAAGGAGATGGCAGATGAATTGAACAGATATTTTCTGTCTTCATTGTAGAGGATACAAGTAACATCCCAGAAATAATTCTGAATCAGGAGGTGAAAGAGAGGGAGGAACTTAAAATAATTACAATCACCAAGGAAAGGATACTGAAAGAATTATTAGAACTAAAAGCTGACAAGTTCTAGGTCCTGATCGACTTCATCCTAGAGTCGTAAAAGAAGTGGTTGCTGAGATGGTGGATGCATTGGTTTTAATTTTCCAAAATTCCCTAGATTCTGGAAAGGTCCCATCTGATTGGAAAATAGCGAATTTGACTCCTCTATTCAAGAAAGGAGGGAGACAGAATGCAGGAAACTACAGGCCAGTTAGCTTAACATCTGTCATAGGGAAAATGCTGGAATCTAATATTAAGGAAGTTATAGCAGAGGCAATTTGAGATTTTCTATGTAATCAGGCAGAGTCAATATGGTTTTATGAACGGGAAATCATGTTTTACTAATTTATTGGAGTCCTTTGATGAAGTAACAATTAACGTGGTGTTACGACCAGGTGAGAAAGGTGTCTTGGAGTCTTTTACTGTCTTCACCTGGTCTTATTGTAACAGGGTTTAATTTTAAACACACTGTGTTTTGCACTCCCCCTTTGTGAATCCTTGTTCACAGCATTCTAATTATAAGGCAAAGAAATGAGCACACCATGTTTTCTTTAGGTTTAAAAAAGAACAGTGAAATTTATTAAACCTTAAACTTAAACTCTAATGTAGTTAATGCCTACGGATATATGATGTGCCCACGCTAGCATGCACATGCAATACACACAAGCAAATAGGGACAGAAAAGAGCAGAAGAAAACTCAAATGGAGAGGTTTGAGGCAGTCACTAAAGGGGGTTTCTTGTTATTGTTTCTATGTTTCCAGCTCGCCGTAGAGTCCTTGATTGTAGACTGCTGTTACTTTTTGTTGGGACCCAGCATTCTTCTTAAATCTTGTTCAATTTAAGAGACTTTTCTCTTTTGGTGTTCATTTGTCTTCAATGGTTTCCAACGAGATGAGAGCAGACAGGAGAGAGGTCTTCTCAGTCCAGCAGAAAACAGCTTTCTGAGTTCAAAATTCTGTTGGAAGCTCAAATTCAAAAAACTCCAACTATCAGTCAGTCATGTGACCAAACTGGCCCGACTACGTCTATTTGCGTATTCGGCCATCTTAGTAGTCAACCTGCAATGCTTCAATGGGAATCAAAAGTTCATTGTGGATTACATTGGAGCAGGGAATAGCTCCTCTCTCCAGCCAAAGTCTCCAATTGTTCTTTAAAGCAAAGTTCTTTCTTCACCATCAGCAGTTTAAAATCAATGTTCATGTGGTGAAATTAATTTTCTTCATTCTTGGCAGGTGGGGGGCTTACCTGTCAGTGGATAAAGGGAAAGCAGTGGATGTGGTGTACTTGGATTTCCAGAAGGCATTTGACAAGGTGCCACATCAAAGGTTACTAAGCAAAATAAGAGCTCATGGTGTAGGGGTGACATATTTGCATGGATAAAGGACTGGTTAGCTAACAGGAAACAAAGAGTTAGGCATAAGTGTGTCTTTTTTGGGTTGGCAAGCTGTAACCAGTGAAGTGCCACAGGGATCAGTGCTGGGGCCTCAACTGTTTACAATTTATATCAATGACTTGGATGAAGGGACCGAATGTATGGTTGCTAGATTTGCTGATGACACATAGATAGGTAAGAAAGTAAGCTGTGAAGAGGACATAAGGAGTTTGCAAAGTGAGTGGGCAAAAATTTGGTAAATGGAGTATAATGTGGGAAAATGTGAACTTATCCACATTGGCAGGAAGAATAGTAAAGCAGAATATTATTTAAATGGAGATTGCAGAACACTGAGGTGAGAACACATTTGGAGTACTGGATACAGTTTTGGTCTCATTATTTAAGAAAGGATATAAATGCATTAGAGGCAGTGCACAGAGGTTCACCTGACTGTGATGGGGGAGGGTGGTGTTGGGGTTATCTTCTGAGAAAATGTCAGACAGGGTCTAATGTTGGATCTGTATCCATTGGAGTTCAGAAGAATGAGAGGGTATTGAGGGTAAGCGGGAAAGTGGAATTGAGGCCACAATCAGAGCAGCCATGATGTTATTAAATGACGGAGCAGGCACGATGGTGCCAAATGTCCAACTCCTGCTTGTAATTCATATTGTAATACAAATACAAATACAAAGAACAGTGCAGCACAGGAACAGGCCATTCGGCCCTCCAAGCCTGCGCCGATCTTGATGCCTGCCGAAACTAAAACCTACTGCACTTCCGGGGACCGTATCCCTCGATTCCCATCCTATTCATGTATTTGTCAAGATGCCTCTTAAACGTTGCTATCGTACTTGCTTCCACCACCTCCCCCGGCAGCAAGTTCCAGGCACTCACCACCCTCTGTGTAAAGAACTTGCCTCGCACATCCCCTCTAAACTTTGCCCCTCGCACCTTAAACCTATGTCCCCTAGTAACTGACTCTTCCACCCTGGGAAAAAGCTTCTGACTATCCACTCTGTCCATGCCGCTCATAACTTTGTAAACCTCTATCATGCCGCCCCTCCACCTCCGTCGTTCCAGTGAAAACAATCCAAGTTTATCCAACCTCTCCTCATAGCTAATGCCCTCCAGACCAGGCAACATCCTGGTAAACCTCTTCTGTACCCTCTCCAAAGCCTCCACGTCCTTCTGGTAGTGTGGCGACCAGAATTGCATACAATATTCTAAGTGTGGCCTAACTAAAGTTCTGTACAGCTGCAGCATGACTTGCCAATTTTTATACTCTATGCCCCGACCGATGAAGGCAAGCATGCCGTATGCCTTCTTGATTACCTTATCCACCTGCGTTGCCACTTTCAGTGACCTGTGAACCTGTACGCCCAGATCTTGCTGCCTGTCAATACTCCTAAGGGTTCTGCCATTTACTGTATACTTCCCACCTGCATTAGATCTTTCAAAATGCATTACCTCACATTTGTCCGGATTAAACTCCATCTGCCATTTCTCCGCCCAAGTCTCCAACCAATCTATATCCTGCTGTATCCTCTGACAGTCCTCATCACTATCCGCAACTCCACTAACCTTTGTGTCGTCCGCAAACTTACTAATCAGACCAGCTACATTTTCCTCCAAATCATTTATATATACTACAAACAGCAAAGGTTCCAGCACTGATCCCTGCGGAACACCACTAGCCACAGCCCTCCATTCAGAAAAGCACCCTTCCACTGCTACCCTCTGTCTTCTATGACGGAGCCAGTTCTGTATCCATATTGCCAGCTCACCTCTGATCCCGCGTGACTTCACCTTTTGTACCAGTCTGCCAAGAGGGACCTTGTCAAAGGCTTTACTAAAGTCCATATTGATAACATCCACTGCCCTTCCTTCATCAATCATCTTCGTCACTTCCTCAAAAAACTCAATCAAGTTAGTGAGACATCACCTCCCCTTCACAAAACCATGCCGCCTCTCGCTAATAAGTTCATTTGTTTCCAAATGGGAGTAAATCCTGTCCCGAAGAATCCTCTCTAATAATTTCCCTACCACTGACGTAAGGCTCACCGGCCTATAATTTCCTGGATTATCCTTGCTACCCTTCTTAAACAGAGGAACATCATTGGCTATTCTCCAGTCCTCTGGGACCTCACCTGTAGCCAATGAGGATACAAATATTTCTGTCAAGGCCCCAGCAATTTCTTCCCTTGCCTCCCTCAGTATTCTGGGATAGATCCCATTAGGCCCTGGGGACTTATCTACCTTAATGTTTTGTCATGGGAGTGTTTTTTTTCTTTGTTTGAAAAGTGCCTTTAAGACTGAGAGTTTTATTTCAATGGGAACAGTCTGTGTGAGCTGAAAGCCTGTTCCTAAGCAACAGCAAGAGAGATGAGGTCACATATTGTATTTTATCAGTTTGACTGTGTGTAAAGACTGGCTAGAATCAGTTTGATCTGGCAGACCAGTGAAGTGTGCTGTCCCTGAAGGAACGATTTGTCTCTCACAGCAGAAAATCTACATTGGCCTACAGGCTACATTTCACTTAAAGAAGAAAAGATCCCTGGAAAGGAATCTTTGCATTGTTGGAGGTCGCAAATACCTTTTTACTCTAAGAAGTCTTTGCATCAGGAGTGACTTTCTGTTGCCTTTTGTGTTTCTGTGAGTTCTGGAATTCTCAGGAAAGTTTCTACTGATAGACTGCTAATTCAAAATCCAAATAGACCTGTTGCTGTACTCCTTGATGAAAGATCTGTGTGACACCTGCTGCAACGAAGTGTCTTGAATGCCTATCCATTACGGGCTGTTCATCAAATTCGCATGGAGACTTCGAGTGGCATCTGGCTAGTAGACTCTGGGACATCTCACTGAACCGGGAAAGCAATCCACAAGGACTTATAACCCAGTTATTTTAGTATTCCTACGAAACAGCTCTAATTTAAAATATAATTTTAAAACCGGTTAACTGTTGGTTTTTGAATATATGTATGCGTTTGGGCCTGAGGGTTAGGATTAAGAAGTTAGAATGTCTTTTTAGACATAGATTTATCTCAATATTGTTTGAGATTTAGTTTACTAATAGATAGTTAATTTGTTGTTTAAAGAAACCTGGCTTGATGTGTTTTATTCTGGGGTTTAATAAAGTGTTTAATTTGGCTAATTTCCAGTAGGTGGACAACTTTATTAATATGCTGTGACCTGTGGAGTCGTGGGACTGAATTGCCAGTGCATTACTCCCACCTGGGTTGTAACAGTAGATACGCATGTTCATATGCTGCTCTTATAGGTTGCTCCTCCTGTGGCTGAGGCAGAAGTGGAAGCAGGTTGCTCGCATGTGTGTGCCGATGTCTGAGATGACTGTGGTGCCCATCCTCAGAGTTATGGTGCCAGTGGGGACACTGTCACAGGCTGCTCCACCTGCATTGATGCAAGGGGCATGCTATATAGATGTTTCCTCAACCAGAGGGGTCAAAGGGACACCCAATGCCGAAGGTGCCCCATGAAGACAGGCCCCTCAACATCATCCCTGACTGCTGCAGTCCTTTCATTGCACGCATGCATGTCTGAGGGAACCAGATGCTGGGGCATGGCTGGCAGCCTGTCCATGCATCTTTGCACCATCAGTGCAACTGACCCGTCAGTGTTACAGAAAGTAGCATGCGTTCTGTGCATGTCAGTTTGACGTTCCTGCATCCGCACATTGTGAAGCTGTATATGGCTCTCCATGAGGTAGGCCACTCTTTCAGTGAATGAGCTCATGTGCTCGTATGCCTGAGACATAATGGAGCACATCTCATGAATGGACTCCTTCATTCTCTGCCCAAGACTCCACATTGCTTCATGGAATGCCAACATTTGGGCACATCTCCCATTGCTGCTCCAGAAAGACCTGCCTTACAAACATACGAACATATGCATTTGGAGCAGGAGTAGGCCACTCGAGCCTGCTCCGCCATGCAATAAGATCATGGCTGATCTGATTGTAACCTCGACTCCACATTCCCACCTACCCCCGATAACCTTTCACCCCCTTGCTTATCAAGAAACTATCTACCTCAGCCTTAAAAATATTTAAAGTTTCTGCTTCCACTGCCTTTTGAAGAAGAGAGTTCCAAAGACTCATGACCCTCAGAGATAAAATATTTCTCATCTCTGTCTTAAATATATGACTCCTTATTTTTTAAAAGTGACCCCTAGTTTGAGATTCTCCCGCAAGGGGAAACATCCTTTCCACATCCACCCTGTCATGACCCCTCAGATTCTTATATGTTTCAATTAAGCTGCCTCTTACTCTTCTAAACTCCAGCAGATACAAGCCTAGCCTGTCCAATCTTTCCTCATCAGACAGCCCACCCATTCCAGGTATTAGTCTCGTAAACCTTCTCTGAACTGCTTCCAATGCATTTGCATCCTTTCTTAAATAAGGACACCAATACAGTACACAGTACTCAAGTTATGGTCTCACCAATGCCCTGTATACTGAAGCATAACCTCCCTACTTTTGTATTTAATCGCTTTGCAATAAATGATATTCTATTAGCTTTCCTAATTACTTGCTGAACCTGCATACTAACCTTTTGCAATTCATGCACTAGGACACCCAGATCCCTCTGCATCTCAGAGCTCTGCAATCTCTCACAATTTCGATAATATACTTCTTTTTATTCTTCCTTCCAAAATAGACAATTTCACATTTTCCCACATTATACTCCATTTGCCAGATCTTTGCCCACTCACTTAACCTGTCTATATCCCTTTGCAGCCTCCTTACGCCCTCTTCACAACTTACTTTCCTACCTATCTTGGTGTCATTAGCAAATTTAGCAGCTATACCTTCAGTCCTTTCATCCAAGTCATTTATATAAATTGTAAAAAGTTGACGCCCAGCACGGATCCCTGCGGCACACCACTCGTTACATTTTGCCAACCAGAAAATGACCCGTTTATGCCTACTCTATGTTTCCTGTTAACTAGCCAATCTTCTAGCCATGTCAATATGTAACCCCCTAACACCATGAGCTCTTATTTTCCTCAATAATCTTTGATGCGGCACCTTATCAAATGCCTTCTGGAAATCCAAGTACAATACATCCACCTTTATCCACAGCACATGTTACTTCTTCAAAGAACTCCAATAAATTGGTTAAACATGATTTCCATTTCACAAAACAATGTTGATTCTGCCTGATTACCTTGAATTTTTCCACGTGCCCTCCTATAACGTCTTTAATAATAGCTTTTAACATTTCCCCTAAGACAGATATTAAGCTAACTGGCCTGTAGTTTCCGGTTTTGTCTCCCTCCCTTTTTGATTAATGCTGCCATGCTGCTGCTCCATTGTGTTCCATCCGTTGCCATCACCAAGGATGCCAGCGTTCACAACCATGGCTGTTGGGCACGCTTTAAACTGGGCCTTCCACATCTGCATCCCACTTCCTCAACATGTCTGCCACCCTGAATTTGACAGCGAGCAGGGTCAGGATCCAGAAATGGTCCTGACTCTGAAGTGAAAATCCATCCCTGAAAGTCAGAAGCAGTGCCCTGACTAATTCTCAGATTAATAAATTTATGTCCAATCTCCAAAACTAAGTTTTGCAACATGTTCCCTTTAAGCTGCTGCAGACCTTTAAGTCCTGCTGCAATATTCTAATTCCCATTCCCAAATAAGCTACTTCTGAATGAGAAGTGTTTCCAATGCCTGGAGCTGCCCTGTATTATGCTTGGGGCCAGTGCGGGTATTGTTGTGTGGTAGAAGACACGTTCCGACATATTTCCTGCAGAGATGCCATGCCATTGAAAATCTAGGCTGTGGTTTTTATAACTCAAGTGATTAAGCTTTCACACTTTCATGATGATTCTTCATTCTTCAGTTTTACTGTTAATGTGAAACTATATACTTTAATTGGTGTTCGTAGAAAGAAAAGATCAATAATTTTCTGTTTAATGTGCCTTTTACATGGGTGATTGTATTACCATTGGCAATGATGTACTCTACTGGGAGTTTCAGTAAAGACAACCAACAGATTATTAATGTTCCATAACAACCTTTCCGTACTTTGGTCTTCACTCTTAGACGGGCAAGGTTGAACAAGCTGCCACCTGATCTTGTGTGGAGGAAAATTCCTTCTTCTGAAGACTTGAACGCATGTGGGAGCAGCAGGGAGAAGAAAATCCCAAACAGTGTGGGTGCGAGAACACAGCCCTGTTTCACGCCACTCAGGATAGGAAAGGGCTCTGAGGAGGCGCCGCTATGCTGAATTGTGCCTTTCATATTGTCATGGAATGAGGTGATGATACTTAGTAGCTTTGGTGGACATCCAATCTTTTCTAGTCGTCTGAAGAGACCACGTCTGCTGACGAGGTCAAAGGCTTTGGTGAGATCAATGAAAGCAACGTAGAGGGGCATCTGTTGTTCACGGCATTTCTCCTGTAGCTGACGAAGGGAGAACAGCATGTCAATGGTTGATCTCTCTGCTCGAAAACCACACTGTGCCTCAGGGTAGACATGCTCAGCCAGCTTCTGGAGCCTGTTTAAAGTGACTCGAGCGAAGACTTGCCCGAGTCGCTTTAAACCTTGCCCGTCTAAGAGCGAAGACCAAAGTACAGAAAGTCCTCATCAGGGAACTCCTCTTTGCTGACGATGCTGCATTAACATCTCACACTGAAGAGTGTCTGCAGAGTCTCATCGACAGGTTTGCGGCTGCCTGCAACGAATTTGGCCTAACCATCAGCCTCAAGAAAACGAACATCATGGGACAGGACATCAGAAATGTTCCATCCATCAATATCGGCGACCACGCTCTGGAAGTGGTTCAAGAGTTCACCTACCTAGGCTCAACTATCACCAGTAACCTGTCTCTCGATGCAGAAATCAACAAGCGCTTCCACTGCGATGTCCAGACTGGCCAAGAGAGTGTGGGAAAATGGCTCACTGACACGGAACACAAAAGTCCGAGTGTATCAAGCCTGTGTCCTTAGTACCTTGCTCTACGGCAGCGAGGCCTGGACAATGTAAGTCCAGTTCATTCCATTTTCGCTGCCTCCGGAGAATTCTTGGCATCAGGTGGCAGGACCGTATCTCCAACACAGAAGTCCTCGAGGTGGCCAACATCCCCAGGTTATACACACTACTGAGTCAGCGGCGCTTGAGATGGCTTGGCCATGTGAGCCACATGGAAGATGGCAGGATCCCCAAAGACACGTTGTACAGCGAGCTCACCACTGGTATCAGACCCACCGGCCGTCCATGTCTCCGCTTTAAAGACGTCTGCAAACGCAACATGAAGTCCTGTGACATTGATCACAAGTCGTGGGAGTCAGTTGCCAGCGATCGCCAGAGCTGGCGGGCAGCCATAAAGGCGGGGCTAAAGTGTGGCGAGTCGAAGAGGCTTAGCAGTTGGCAGGAAAATAGACAGAAGTGCAAGAAGAGAGCCAACTGTGTAACAGCCCCGACAACCAATTTTTTCTGCAGCACCTGTGGAAGAGTCTGTCACACTAGTATTGGCCTTTATAGCCACTCCAGGCACTGCTCCACAAACCACTGACCACCTCCAGGCGCTTACCCATTGTCTCCCGAGACAAGGAGGCCAAAGAAGAAGAAGAAGAAGATTATTACTATTTATATTTGGTCATATAAAATCTATTGTTCTATTGCCAGTTTTGCAGCTAAATGACACCTGAACTCGGGGCAGACTTGTTGAGCTAAAGGTATCTTTCCTTGTTCCTCAAAATTTTTATATTTGTATCACTGTCATGATTGGCTACAACATGAGGGGAGTTTCCTTCAGCAACAGCTATAAAATTGCAAGTCAGAAGCTCTAATTTCTCGACTTTTTCCAGTAAAAGGAGACTGCTGTGCTCTATATTCACAAATACCTTCTCATAAATTCCAAATGATTACTTATACATTTTTAAAAAATTCATTCATGGGATGTGGGCGTCGCAGGCCAGGCCAGCATTTATTGCCCATCCCTAATTGCCCTTGAACTGAGTGGCTTGCTAGGCCATTTTAAGGGCATGTAAGAGTCAACCACATAGCTGTGGATCTGGAGTCACATGTAGGCCAGACCAGGTAAGGACAGCAGATTTCCTTCCCTAAAGGACATTAGTGAACCAGATGGGTTTTTACAACAATCGACAATGGTTTCATGACCATCATTAGACTAGCTTTAAATTCCAGATTTATTAATTGAATTCAAATTCCACCTTCTGCTGTGGTGGGATTCGAACCCATGTCCCCAGGGCAATACCTGGGTCTCTGGGTTACTAGTCCAATGTCAATACCAGTACGCCACCACCTCCCCCATTATGAGGCTTATAATACAATGGTGACTGCTTGGTGTACTTGGTGCTGGATCCCCAGAAAATTGGATACAGTAATCTGAGACCTACAATGCCCAAAGTAGGAGGTAAGTGAAAAAGGTGCCAGTAGACAGCAGACAAGCTCTCTACTAGAAAGAAAAGCCATTGTAGTTGATTCTCTGACTATGACTGGATAGTTAAGAATGCAATTATGCAATGGCAGTCCTACTTAGCCAGACAAGGGAGGAGAGGTGCTGGAGGAGGATGGTATGGTCAACCATGTCAAAGATTGCAGATAGGTCATGAAGGAGGAGGCTGGAGGTGGAAACCTGATTGGAGGAGTTCAAACATGGGTTGCTAGAAAGGTAGAAATTTTTTGGGAGGTGATAACATGTTCAAGGACTTTGGAGACAAAAGTGATGTTCGAGATGGGATGGTAGTTTGCAAGGAAAGAGGGGTCTGTTATGATCCTCATGGAGACCACCAACAAAAGAAAAGCACCAAATCCACCAACTGACCCCAATTTAGGAAACCAAAAACCAAACAGATAAGATTACACTTTTATAAATTTTACTTTAACACTCAAACCAAAACCAATATAAGTTAAACACGAACTAACAGTTAACTCATGATCAATCATGTATCTTAAAAGTTACATGTTAATTAGCAGAGGCAACAAAGATAGTCTTTATAGATTCACTGAACAGTCTTATCAGCTAGGTGGCGGTAAACAGTCCCACAGTACAACAAAATCAGGATCTTCCTCAAGTAGTTCTTCAAGTTCTGTCCTCTAGGATGCAAATGCAGAAGTAATGATGTTCCTTCGATAGCGAGCATTGCAATCTTCCCTTTAACGGTTCAGTCTTGTTGCCTCTCAAACAACCTTGGCCTTATCCACTACCGTCCTGATGACGTAGTATCACTGATAACTTTTCAATCACCGAAGACATCTGCCGTAAGTCATTCATCAATGGTTAGCCCTCAGTCTAGGCTTCTTTGCTGGCAGTCAAACTGTTTTAACCAGCTGCTTTATAGTCTGATTCTCTAGAAGTCCAGAAACTTACAGTTCTCAGCCTGTCTCCTTAAAACAATGTGGCTGATATTCCATCCATTGCAGAGTCCTTCTCAACTCTCCAAATGTATTCCTTTTACAAAACACATAGCCTTGTGGCTGGCTTCCACCTTTTTGAAAAACTTCTGATCAAAAACACACCCAGCTTTCCTTTTAGCTGGCTTAACACTCTGTAGAGTTTTCATGACAAACTGAAACTAAATATCCACACACATGTTCTTTGTAAAAAAAAAACTGCTTGTTTGTTCTCAGTCACTGAACTGTTTGTTTGTCTAAGCTGGGTTTGACTCCCCAGAACCTGGAAACCTTGAATTTCAATTTCAAATCAGTGACTGTCTCAAAAAAACAAACACAAGCAGTACTGCATCACAGGTCAAAGTTGAATTTCCTGATGATGGCAGATTTGAAAGGTAAAGGGATCGTACCTGAAGAAAGACAACCATTTACAATGTCAGCTAGCATGGGTGCCGGGAAGGGATGCTGGGTAGTCCAGGGAGCACGAGGTAGGTCTCATGGACAAGATGAGCTCAGAGATGCCATGAGGAGAAAAAAGAGTGAAACTAAAGTAAGTTGTGGAATCATGGCTGTGATATGGGTGGGTGGGAAGGGGGGGCAGTGAGGGGATAGAGATGGAGGAAGATAAAGGATCAGCTTTTAAAAGAATGTGAAAGAAACAATGGTGTGACTCTTCAGGGACTCAGGCCACAATCTCAGCCTGGAGCTGCAGGTGGAGCACATTTACATTGTTGTGCAGTCTGGTAATATCATTGATGCTGCACCGCAATCTAGTGATACAATTTAATATCAGCGATCTGCAAGTCATAGAACACTCAGTCATATTGATTTAATTTCAGCAAAAGTAAAATATGAGCATCTTCATAATGATATGTTGCAACGTTCTTACCTTGTCAGTACTATGTTACAACCAGGTGAGAAAGAGGTCTAGGGTTCCCTTTCAGCCTTCACCTGGTCTTACTGTAACAGGGTTTAATTTTAAACACACCGTGTTTTTAGCTCCCCATTGGTGAATCCTTGTTCACCACTTTCCAATTATAAGGCAAAGAAACCAGCACAAACACAGGATTTCTTAGGTTTAAAGAAAGATTGAAATTTATTAACTGAATTAAACTTAAACTCTAATTCAGTTAACGCCTACAGATACACGAAGCGCCCACGCTAGCACGCATATGCGTTACACACTTGCAGATAGGGACAGAAAGAGCAGAAGAAAAATGAAGTGGAAAAGTTTGAGGCAATATCTGAAGAGTTGTTGTTAGGGTTCTTTGAGCTCACTGTAGAGTCCTTGATTGGAGGTAGATCTGTTGGGGCCCAGTATTCTTCTTAAACCTTGTTCGCTATAGGAGAGTTTACTTTCTTGGGATTCATGTGTCTTCAGTGGGCTTTTGGAATTCTGCGACTAGTTACATCCTCAAATAACTCCAGTAGATTTGTTAAGCATGATTTCCCTTTCGTAAACCCATGTTGACTTTGTCCAATCCCACTTATGCTTTCCAGGTGTTCTGCTATCACATCCTTTATAATAGACTAGCATTTTCCCCACTACCGATATAAGGCTAACTGGTCTGTAATTTCCTGTTTTCTCGCTCCCTCCTTTTTTAAATAGTGGGATTACATTTGCCACCCTCCAATCCGTAGGAACTGCTCCAGAGTCTATAGAATTTTGGAAGATGACCACCAATACATCCACTATTTCCTGGGCCACTTCCTTTAGTACTCTGGGATGTAGATTATCAGACCCTGGGGATTTGTTAGCCTTTAACCCCATTAATTTCCCTAGCACTATTTTTTTACTAATACTGATTTCCTTCAGTTCCTCCCTCTCATTAGATCCTTGGTTCCCTAACACTTCTGGGAGGTTATTTGTGTCCGCATTTGTGAAGACAGAACCAAAGTATGTGTTTAATTTTTCTGCCATTTTTTTGTTCCCCATTATAATTTCCCCCGTTTCTGACTGTAAGAGACCTACATTTGTCTTCACTAATCCTTTGCTCTTCACATATTTATAGAAGCTTTTACAGTCAGTTTTTATGTTCCCTGCAAGTTTATTCTCATTCTATTTTCCCCCGCTTAATCAACCTCTTTGTCCTCCTTTGCTGAATTCTAAACCGCTCCCAATCCTCAGACTAGCTGCTTTTTCTGGCAATTTTATATGCCTCCTCTTTGGATCTAATACTATCCCTAATTTCTTTTGTAAGCCACAGTTGAGCCACCTTTCTGGTTTTATTTTTACGCCAGACAGGAATGAATAATTGTTGTAATTCATGTACACGTTCTTTAAATATTATCCATTGCCTATCCACCATCAACCCTTTTACTAAAATTCCCCTATCTACCATAGCCAACTTGTGCCTCCTACCTTTGTAGTTTCCTTTATTTAGTTTCAGATTCAACTACTTCACTCTCTATCTTAATGAAGAATTCTATCATGTTATGGTTGCTCCTCCCCAAGGAACCCCGCACAACAAGATTGTTAATTAATCTTTTCTCATTGCATAATACCCAGTCTAGGATAGCCTGTTCTCTAGTTGGTTCTTCAACGTATTGGTCTAAAAAACCGTCACGCATACACTCCAGGAAATCCTCCTCCACAGTATTATTGCTAATTTGGTTTGACCAATCTATATGTAGATTAAAGTCAACCATGATTACACTTGTACCTTTATTGCATGTGTCTCTAATTTCCTGTTTAATGCCATCCCTTACATCTCCACTACTGTTTGGGGGCCTATAGACAACCCCCAACAACATTTTCTGTCCCTTGGTGTTTCTTAGCTTCACCCATACAGATTCCACGTCATGATTTTCAGAGCCAATATCCTTCCTCACTATTGCATTGATTTCCTCCTTTACTAACAATGCTACCCCACCTCTTTTCCCTTTTTGCCTATCCTTCCTAAATATAGAATACCCCTAGATGTTCAGTTCCCATCCTTGGCCACCTTGCAGCCATGTCTCCGTAATCGCTACTATATCATAACCGTTTATATCTATTTGCGCTGTTAATTCATCTATCTTATTACGAATGCTCCATGCATTAAGACACAATGCCTTTTGACTTGTCTTTTTAACATTGTTAGTCATATTCGCTTTATTTTGCACTATGGCCCCATTTGTTTCTTGCCTTTGTTTTCTCTGCCTTCCACTCTTGCTTCTTACCTTTCTGTCTTTCATTTCTATCCTTGTTTCCCTCTCCTCTGTCTCCCTGCTCAGATTCCCATCCCCTGCCTTTCTAGTTTAAGCCCTCCCCGACAGCACTAGCAAACACCACCACCCACCCACCCCCCCCACCACCCCCTCCAAGGAGATTGGTCCTTGTCCTGCTCAGATGCAATCCATCCAGCTTGTACTGGTCCCACCTTGCCCAGAACCGGTTCCAATGTCCCAGGAATCTGAAACCCTCCCCCAATACCATTTCTCCAGCCACGTATTCATCGGATATATCCTGCTATTTCTGCTCTCGCTAGCACGTGGCACTGGTAGTAATCCTGAAATTACTGCCTTTGAGGTCCTACTTTTTAATTTACGTCTTAACTCCCTATATTCAACTTGTAGGACCTCATCCCTTTTTTTTACCTATGTTATTGGTACTGATATGTGTCAACTGGCTGCTCGCCCTCTCCCCTCAGAATGCCCTGCAGCTGCTCAGAGACATCCTTGACCCTAGCACCAGGAAGGCAACATACCATCCTGAAATCTCTTTTGTGGCTGCAGAAACGCCTGTCTGTTCCCCTTATGATTGAATCCCCTATAGCCCTGCCATTCTTCCTCCTCCCCTCCTGTGCAGTAGAGCCACCATGGTGCCATGAACTTGGCTCTTGCTGCTTTCCCCTGTGCCATCTCCCCAACAATATCCAAAGCGGTATATCTGTTAGAGAGGGGGGTGGCCACAGAGGACTCCTGCACTATCTGCCTTCCTCTAATCTGCTTGGTGGTCACCAATTCCCTTTCTGCCTTTGCAGCATTTGCCTGCGGTGTGACCACCTCGCTAAACGTGCTATCCACAACGATCTCAGCATCGCGGATGCTCCACAGTAAATCCACCCGCAGCTCCAGCTCTGTAATGCGGGTGGCCAGTAACTGCAGATGGATACACTTCCTGGACACATGGTCATCAGGGACACTGGAAGGACACGGGTGCGAGCTCTCCTGCCATGACTTACCTTTAGATTACTTAGTTACTCCCTTTAATTAAAAAATACTAATTACATTAGGGGCATTGTTCTACTCCAAACACTACCCACTACACTCTGAAGTCCTTAATAAATTACACTAATTAAAAAAACACACTTTCGTAGTACTAACCTTATCACTTATAATGTAGGTTTTGAGGGTTTTTTTCAAAAAAAAGAACTTTCCCTTGATTTTTGTAGGCTACTTATGGGCACGAACAGATGTTACTTACCCAACCAATCAGCTTACAGATTTCCCATGGCCACTGTAAGTCTTTTTTTTCTCTCTTTTGAACCTCAGTGTGCGCTGGCACAGAGAGCGAGAGAGAGAGAGAGAGCCTGCTGCCACTCCGGTCTTCAGGTAAGTAAGGGCCTCTAGCCCCGTGCTCTCTTTTACAGGTCCCGCTCCGGATCTACCTCCTCCCAGGTCCGCATGTCATCGCTCCGGTCTTCAGGTAAGACAGGAGAGGTCTTCTCTCTGCAGGAGCAAACAGTCTTTCTGAGTTCAAAAACTCTGAGGCTAGTTCAAAAAACCCTGGACCAGCCAGTTAGTCATGTGACCAGCTGGTTTAACCAGCCCTGGCTTTTATGGATTGTATCACCTTAGCAGTCTCTGGAATGCTGTTCCTTACACCTTCAAGGTCTGATGATCAAAATCCATTGTGGGTTGAATGTGTCAGGGAATGGTCCTTTTGTCTCCACAAGCACTGTCTGTTAGTATGCAAATTTTTTTCAGCGAAGTGTCTGGCAACCCTTGTAACAGGTCTTCTCTTCTTCCCAGCAACAATTTGAAATTTAATGTCCATATGATGAAATTAATATGCCTCATTCTTGGCAGGTGGGGGCCTGCATGATAATGTGGTGTATTTGGATTTTCAGAAGACTTTTGCTAAGGTTCCACACAGGAGGTTAGTAAACAAAATAAAGCACATGGGATTGGATTAATATACTGCTATGGATTTAGAATTGTTTAACAGACAGAAAGCAGAGAGTAGGAATAAATGGGTCATTCTCAGGATGGCAGGCTGTTACCAGCGGGGTAACACAAGGATCAGTGCTTGGGCCACAGCTGTTTACAATCTAAATATATGACTTGGATATGGGGACCAATTGTAATATTTCCAAATTTGCAGATGACACAAAATTAGGTGGGAATGTAAGTTGTGAGGAGGATGCAAGGAAGTTTCAAGAGGATTTGGACAGAGTAAGTGAATGGGCAAGAACATGGCAGATGGAATATCATGTGAATTAGTGTGAAGTTTTCCACTTTGGTAGAAATAACAATAAGGTAGAGCATTTCTGAAATGGTAAGAGGTTGGGAAGTGTTGATCTCCAAAGAGACCTGTTCATGTGTTTCTTAAAGCTAGCATGCAGGTGCAGCAAGCAATTATGAAGGAAAATGGTATGTTGGCTTTCATTGTAAGGGGATTTAAATACAGTTGGAAAGATGCATTGCTTCAATTGTATAAAGCATTGTTGAGACTGCAACTGGAGTATTATGTACAGTTTTGGTCTCCTTATCTAAGGAGGGAGTGCAACCGAGGTTCACCAACTAATCCCTGAGATGGCGGCATTGTCTTATGAGGATAGATTGCAGAAACTGGGCCTGTATTCCCTAGAGTTTCGAAGAATGAGAGGCGATCTCATTGAAACTTACAAAATTCTTACAAGGCAAGACAGGGTGGATGTGGATAGGATGTTTCCTCTGGCTGGTGAGTCTAGAACCAAGGGACACAGTCTCAGAATAAGGGGAAGGCCATTTAAAACTGAGATGAGGAAGAATTTCTTTACTCATAGGGTGGTGAATCTGTGGAATTCTCTACCCTGGAGGGCTGTGGAAGCTCAATCATTGAGCATGTTCAAGACAGAAATTAACAGATTTCTGATTAGTAACGACATCAAGGGAAATGGGAATAGTGGGGAAAAATGGCATAGAGGTAGATGATCAACCATGACCCATTTGAATGGTGCAGCAGGCTCGATAGGCCAAATGGCCTACTCTTGCTCCTATTTCCTATGATCCTAAGATCCTATAGAGGAGCCTGCCTTACCCATGTGTGGGTCATTGTTGCAGGATATTTCAACGATGTCTTCATGGCAATCAAATGAGTCTATGGATACATTGACTGTGACCGGGCACACTGTGGATACCAACATATCTGCGCCCTTAAACAGAATGACAGATACCTCAGCCTTGGCCTTACAACACTGCACTGAGCTGCATCAAAAGGCTCTCCAGCAGGGTGGTAGCAGTGAAGTGTGGCTAGCCCTGGGAGAGGAATGATGGTGAAAGGGTACTTGGAAGCGGGGACTCTGCTCAAAGTCTTTCCACTTCTCACCTGTTTCCCTCCACTGCCCAGCCAGTGTCCCACATGATGCCTCATCTCCTGATGGCCATGTCTACCTCTGCACAGGTGCAAGTGGAGCAGTTATTGGTGGGCCTCTCAGGGTCCAAAAGTTCCAAAGGTCATCAACCAACAGCATCTCAGCAGGCTGAGCTGAACAGCCTGCTTCTGCTATTGCTGAAACCACAGGAGTTGCACCTTGTAGGTGCAGTAGTAAAAGGAAGACTAAAGCTTTGTAGTTGTACAAGGGTATGTACATGGGTGTATGAGAAATGTTATGTTGTGAAGTTTCCATTATGTTGCAGAATCACATCAGTTTATCACTTTCCCGTGCTATCCATTCTTGGGTGCTGGTTCGCAAATGGCCTTTTAACTTGATTGATGATTAATGGGAAGACATGAATTGTTGGCGACCAATGGGGGATGTGCAAGGGGTAATTTCAGGATTGCATTATGTCTGTGGCATTGGCGGGGGGGTGGGGGGTGTGGAGGTGGGAAAAGTGGCCATTGCATGTACTTGTGACATGGGTTCATTGGTGCAACCTAAGTGAATCTTGCTTTCATAAGGGGCATTGTTGGCATCAGGGGCAACTATGTGAGCAGCTGGGGGGTGAACTGTCCTCATCACCTTTCTCCATGTCTTCCTCCTCCTCTTTCAAATCACACAAAGCGGCTCTGTGTTCTGTACTTTGGCCTGCAGGTCCAAATCTCACTGCTGCACAATGTTGTGCAGAGCGCAGCAAACCATGACCATTCTGCAGACCCTGGCTGGTATATACTGAAGGGCACCTCCAGATCTGAACAGGCACCTGAAGTGCATTTTCAGCAGGCCGATGGCTTATTCAATCAAACATCTGGTGGCCATATGGCATTTATTGTAGCACTCCTGGGCCTTATTGGTGGGGGTTTCACATGCATATCATCGGCAAAGTTGAATGGAGAGGTAATTAGACTCTTCTTCTTGGAGATGGTCATCGCCTGTCACTTTCAGAGGGTTGTGAGTCTGTGGGACTCCCTTCTCTGGAGAGCAGTGGATGCAGGGTCATTGAATGTTTTTAAGGCAGAAGTAGAAAGATTCTTGACAAGCAAGAGAGCTAAAGGGGATCAGGGGTAGGCAGGAAAGTGGAGTTGAGCCAACAAACAGATCAGCCATGATCTTATAGAATGGCGGAGAAGGCCCGAGGGGCCGAATAGCCTACTCCTGCTCCTAGTTCGTATGTTCGCATTTACCCCTTGTCAGCCCAATCCTGAATGTTGTCCAGATCTTGCTGCATGTATCTGCTTCAGTATCTGAGGAGTTGCAAATGGATCTCAACACTGTGCAATCATCACTGAACATCCTTACTTCGGATTTATGATGGAAGGAAGGTCATTGATGAAGCAGCTCAAGATGGTTGGGCCTAGGACACTATCCTGAGGAACTCCTGAAACAACGTCCTAGGGCTGAGATCATTGACATCCAACAACCACAACCATCTTTCTTTGTGCTAGATATGATTCCAACCAGTGAAGAGTTTTCCCCCTGATTCCCAGTGAGTTCAATTTACCAGAGCTTCTTGATGCCACATTCAGTCAGTGCTGCCTTGTTGTCAAGGGCAGTTACTCTTCCCTCACCTCTGGAATTCAACTCTTTTGTCTGTGTTTGGACCAAGGATATAAGGAGGTCAGAAGCCGAATGGTCACGAGAGAGATGGTCATCTTGTTCCTAACCTGAGGTCCAATCTAAGGCAGCCAAGGCAACACCCATCCTGACCTGATTCAGAAAACCTCTAAAGTATAGAAAGAAAACTCTTAGCAAAAGTACTGGGAACAAAGGCTTCCCCATTAGCAGGTGAGAAAGCAGCTGTACTTCCATGAGTTTGAATCTGCTCTGTCAATTGACATGTTCTCGCCTTGGTTTCAATGGCAAGTTTCAGGAAACCTAGGAAACCTGTGGATGTAGCATTAAATTTAAACTGTCAAAATATCACTCCATTTGAGTGATTAGCTTATGTTAATAGGTAACCTGCCTCTCCCGAGGGGTTTGCACACAACCAGCCTAATGCTCTCACATTAAACATGGAAGTCAGAGAGTTTGGAGCCAACTTCCAGACATGTTTGCATTTTTGCCTACTTTAACCCTCCAACCGCACCTAAGCACATATGGTCTTAGATGCTAAAATTCTCCTCATAATCTAATTGAATGGTAGAACAGGCTTGAGGGGCTGAATGGCATCCTCCTGTTCCTATGTTGCAGACATCTATGTCATTCTGCTTCTACATGTAATCATGTAATCATGTTCAATATGTTCTGTTCCTAGCAGCAGAAAAATTGAAGCTACCGTCCTATTAAACAAACTATGTACAATATTTAATAGTTAACAGTAGGTTCTAATTTGTAATTTAATCTTGGGTCTGTGTTTTCATTAGTCAATAGAAGATTTGTTCTCATGATTTATAATGTCATTAGAACCAGTTGATTGAATTACATCCTTGTAATTGATTACCAACTATTAATCATCATTTTTTCCTCACATTGTGTGTTACAAAATATATTACTCGTTCACAATATCATCCAATAAATCACCGCTTTGGAATTTCAAGATGCCATATAGATTGGCTAGCAGTAATATCTTAAAGGGGAGGTAAAATCTTTTTGTTCACCATCAGTTCCCAAAAATAAACCTGGCTAAAAATACGGCTTGATATTTGAATAAAAAATCATTCTTTTAACCTCCATCAAGGCAAGAGCTGGGAACAAATCCAAAATCACTGGAATCTGGGAGCAATTGCTATCTGCAGGATACCCTACTAACTCTGCAAGTTGCATAATTTTGCAGGCCTGAACAGCTTCCAAGCTGATTTAAAGTCACAGCCCAAGCTGCAAATGTAGTTTCACCACATCACTGATGACACTGGAGCTACTTAGAGACAATGAGACCCAACAGAGAAAAAGTCAAGAAACAAAAGCCCTATTTGAAGCTCCTCCCACTGGCACTCTAAATTATTCCACATTTTTCCAAAAATTTCAGTCAAAAAAATCCTTCATGGTATTTGTTGTAAATTATACTTTTAATTAATTTCATTTAAGCAATACCTCCCTGGATCACTGTGAAGTAATATTCAAGGCTCACCTTGGCAATGCCATTAGATTTTCCATGAGGTGTGCTGGGTTTTTCAAACCAGTGCAAAAAAATCGAGGAGTTTCAAGTGCAAGTTATGTGCTGCGTGGATCGAGTTTCTGCGATTCTTTACGCTGGTTTTAAAATCATCAATGGCTGGAAGTCATCCCCACCCACAAAACAGATTAGTTAATCAACATGGTGAGTTCTGCAAGTTGCAGCCATTGCTGTCTATTGAGGAGGCTCTTACAATTAAACTTTTTTTTAGGCATAAGGTCATAAATAGGCACCTTTTAAAAGGTTATAAATCTTAAAAAATATTTGCTTTGCTAAGAAGCTGACTAATATACACCAATGAAACTAGTAAATGATTCTGTATAGTTTCTTAAAGTCATTTTTAGTTATTTAAAATCAGGTTATTCACAGGCGGTGAACTGGACATTCTGATTAAAATACTTATTTTTTTATGATAAATCCATTTTCAGCTGTATTAATAAAACTGCACCAGGTTACCATTCTTAAATGTACCAAGAAATATCTTTTAATGCAATGGAATAAAAACACCGTTCCACTCTAATGCTCTATTCCATTGCGCAGGTGATTATGCAAATGAATTTGAGCAGGAACTTGAACCATAACTTCACTTCGGAAAGCTAGTGGAATTTTGGGCTGAATTTTAACAGCCCTCTCGGGATGAACAGGAAGGTGGGGGAGCCATAAAATGCTGAGGGAAAGTGGCGATGGAGTGCTCATCACTTTCCCGATGTCATTGAATTTTGTCAGGGTCAAGGATGACCTTCCTGCTCAGAGGCCAATTGAGACCCTTAATTGGCCACTTAGTGGTCACTTAAGGGCCTCTTCCCATTGCCGCTGGTATTTTACCAGAGACTGCTGGGACCTTTGCCCAAACGTGAGGAGACCGCCCAATAGAACCAGGATGCGTCCCAGCAGGCTGGAGATAGGAGGGGCCCTCCTGCTTGGGCAACCTGTAGCCCACAGAAGGGCCCCCCGGCAGCGAAGGCCACCCCCATGTCAACAATACCCCCCTGCCCTCACCTATCACCCCTTCACTCCTTACTGGGGCCTGCCAGACGGGTCCCAGCAAATCAGTGCCCACTTACCTGCTCCTGAAGTCCATGTTGCTTCTTCTAGCTGGGTACAGTCTGAGCAGTGGTTGCAGGTCCCCTGTGGCACTGCTAAGATTGGTGAGCTGCCAGCCCTCTTATTGGCCGGCAGCTCTTGGGGCATGATCCCTGCCCTTAAAGGGACAGGAACCCAGGTGCAGGCAATTAAATGCCTGAGTGCCGTAACACATGGCTGGTGCTCCCACAAATAGCTGAGCCGGGGTTTCTCCACCTTTCTGGCCTGGCGTCAGGGCCCTGGCACCTTCATAAAATTCAGCTTTTTGAGTGCAATTTGCACCCAGGTTGTCGATTGTACCCAAAGTGGAGACTCTACCCCAATATGTTTCGTACCTTGATGAGGTTCCACTTTCTGCACAATCTTGTACAGTTGCACCACCGGAATATTTATCAATTTATTTTGCTTATTAACAATTACAATTGTACAATATTTTGATCCTTTTTGGAATTTAGATGATACTTCATTGAGCGGATTATTGACAAAATGAGATTATTTTGGGGCCAGGCTAGATTTTAGATGGAAGTGGCTGAATGCAACCTTCAGTTTCTGTAACATCCCAAAACTATGTCTTAATTAATAATATTTTAGTAACAGTAAAATAGAAAGGAAGGAAAGAAGGGAGGAAGACAGGCAAACTAGAAGGAAGAAAGAAAAAATAGCTTTCACCTATATAGTGCCTTTCACATTCTCGAGATATCCCAAAGAGTATTGCAGTGAATGATTTGTGAGTAACTTGTATATTGTTGATTTTAGTCTTCTAGCACTATTTTGCACATTCGGTCTTGTAATTTGTTTTACGTTATGGTTAGGTTATTTTCTTTCGAAGGCAGTACATGTTGATTTAGAAATAATTAATCTTCCTCGGGTGGTTGTATTTTCTTGGTATTGTTACTCAATGGAGGTGAATGGAAGATGCTATAGTATGGTACTTGGAATTTAATCATGTATGGAGATACAATTAAATAAATATCTATTTCCAATTCAAAAATTCTCAAATGCTAATTGAAAACTATCATTGAACTAACCCTAAAACTTTCAAATTCATTATATTAACTATATAGTTTTCTTTCTGGGAAGAGCTCATGATGAAAGATCATCTGATACCCTGTGCACTATATATTTAATGTTAAGAGGAAGATCATAAGCCATTCTAAGTGTTCAATTAGATAATGTCCCTCACGACTGGAGCCTCAAGTCTTTCTTCAGATGTAGGAGCTGATGAATGGCAGGGTAGCCAAAAACTGCAGTGTGACTGAGGTCAGGATCGTCAATGAAAGCATGCAGCAATCGTATAGGCAGTGGACTTAGTAACTTGTGTATATTTCCAATAAATAGCCCTTGTAGACTGGTCAATACCTCAGGCATAATGGATGTATCAATCATTTGGGCTGCTGGTTCTTTAAAAAATCTATATTGTATTTCTTTATTATTATCAATACTAAAAGGCAATAAAACTCTTGAACAAAGTTAATGTAAAATGCTGGATTGGAAGACAATGATGTGAAAGGAATTTAGCTTTTTATGATGTATTTGCTTTGATTTTGGCAGAATGTGCCATATGATATGTGGGGTGGAATTTTATTTAAACACACAGTAGGAAGGCTGTTAGTGGTTCGGGAACATGTTTGCAATTGGAGTGGGCTTTGCCGGGGCTCTTTAACCCAGTTAAGGCATCCCACTTCCAAATTTCCTAACCAAAAAGAAAGGGTGGGTGGGATGGCGTGCTGAATTTGTCAAACAAAGGATTGATAGTTAAAGTGACCTCAATAGAGGTCAGAATGACTGAAGTGATTCCTAAGGTTTCAGCAACCACAGGAATAGAAAGTGGTGCTGGGAAGGCTGCCCTCACCCCACCACCCCCATCTCTCCGGGTCTCTGACTCTTATCTGGAGGTCCTGCTGTGTGATCTGAGGGACTGAAGTAAGGTGATGTTTTCCAATGACAGGAGGAAGAGGCCAGTCTCTCAAACCAAGCAGGTGTGGATGGAAGTGGCTGAGGAAGTGAGCAGCAGGGTTATAGCACATCCAACATGGATAGGGTGTTGCAAGAGGTTCAATGACCTCATGAAGGCAGGAGAGGTAAGTGACGTAACACTTTCAAATGCCAATCCCCAATTTCTGACTTTCCCAGCATTCTCCTGCACAACACTCCTCAGATCAGCACACCTTGCAGCTCCACTCTCTCGAGGCACCTCCTCACATCCCCATATGAACAGCCAACACTGACACTCACCCTCATTTTTGTGCCATCTCACACCCCCATGCCTCAAAATCACCCTCCACAAATATTGTCCTTCTCTCCACAAAATCCATTTCTCATACTCACAACTCTGTTTTATCTCATTGCAGGAGAACAAAGTACAGAACTCCAGGGAGAGGCAGCAAACAGGGGATGTGGGGCCTCCAATGATAGACACCTTGACAGCCACTGATGATGCGTGCCCACCAGGTCCACAGTGAAGGAGGTTTTGTTCCAGGAGATTTTCCTGGCCATATTCTTACATCTCCCTCTTGAACTTACTCTAACTATGGAACTCCTAACCCTCACTCAGTCTTTACTTTCTCCTATAAGTTTCAGACTTTCAAAACTTAGAGCCACCTCATCATTGTTTCCTGACTTACCTCATCTTTTTATTCTTTTCAGCCTTGGTGGTGCCCTGTCCTATGATTCTTGGGCCTTTAGTTTCTATAAATCATGGGTCTAGGAACATTGATTTTTAAAAAGATCTTCACTGTGTGCTGCAAATAGATAACACTGAATCTGTTCTGCGTGCTCTGTGCTTTGTTCTTATTACATATTATAATAATCGGTATTAAGTCCAAATTAACTGTGGACAAATATCAACATATTTTAAATGTCATAACTTTGATCTGCAATACTGTAAATAATACTGCGTGAATGCATTGCCCATTTTACAATTTTCCAAGTAATAGCACCATCTAGGGGTACAATGTTTAAACTAACCCTCCCCACAACCACCCCACCCCAACACCTACCCTCACCTTACCCTGCCAACTAGATGGTGTATTAATAGGAAATAATATTTAAACTCTAAGAATTAATTTATTAGGAAAATTAATAGACAATAGAATCAACTATTACTTGCTTCGTACTTTATTTTAACTTCTGTTGTTGTAGAGAAGACAGGCTTGACAGCTATTGTCAGAATTCCAAGAATGGCTCTTTATGCATCTGATATTGGTGGTAGACTTTCACTTTTAATTGTGGTGGAAAATAATCGATAGCGAATCAGACACCCGTTATATGGCCTATTTGATTTGCCTTTTTAACACGGAAACAATTGGAAATCACAATTCCTGCTGTAAGAACTTGGGTGTGTGCTGAGGCAAGGGGAGGAGGGTCTGGAACTTTGTCTTCACAAGACGACAGATTATTAAAAGTTGTAGTGGCTTTGCTTATGTTAAAGTGTACAATAAATGCACATCACATACGAAAATACAAGCCAATACAATGCAATAAACACATGGTGAGGTTCATTCAAGACCTGCCCAGCTCACAGTCAGGCTCCCATCTACTTGTACAAATTATACAGTGCGCACTGTGAAGACACAGACCTCCCACAGAAGTTGCTGACTGCCCTGCGCTTTCATCTGACTGGGCAACTCATTTGAGTTTACGAAGGAGGTTGTTTAAATGCTGCAATTTTTTGCTTCTATGCTCTGTCTTTGACTCAAAGTACAATATCTTAAATCACACTGTAACTGTGCTGCTTGTAGTGTCTGATAATCTGACATCCTGTTAAAAAGTGGCGCTTTATATTTGTCTGAAAACAAAAAAAAAATAGAATTCACAATTTTCCTTTCCCCAGATCTCAAAGGGAATGAAACTGAATGTTTTAGTTTGCGAATAATGTGGGCTTTTAAAAATAATATGAAACTGAAAAACTGTAAAAAGAGGTTCCAGATTAAAATGGAATATTGTAAGTTAGACTATAATCATTTTTGCAAGTACTAAATTTTAATGCTTCAAAGTCTTGCTGTTCATATTTTGTAGGTGAATTAAATAAATGCCACCTAAGAGAATTTAGGATAACAGGAATAAACCATGATTGTAAGTCTCTCAATAATGAGTCAAATATTGATGGATCGGGACATCTCTCAGAATAGGCTGTTAGTTGAACATTTTCCTGTACCATTCTGTTTGAAAAAAATTGTGCCATAACTGGTTAGAAGTGTGAGCTGATAATGGCACAGCGAGAGCAAGGGTGCACTTGGGACCTTGGTGAATGGCTGGACCAATAGTGTATCTCCTTAGCCAATGATTAAGGATCGAGAAAGAAACAGAGGAACAACAGAAAAGGACAGTGAATTGTATTGGGTGAATTTAATACCAAATCAGGTGCAGAAAGAGAAATAAAGAGCAGGAAATAAAGATTGGATCAAGAGAGACAGAAAAAAAGGATGGAAAGAAAAGAACACAAATTTAAAATTTGAAATTCGAACATATGCTCGAACAAACTCTATTTTGGTTTTCCAAATTGACATACATTTTACTATTTATCTATAAATCTGTTATGCATTAAAATTGCTGAGTGAGTTACATTTTATTTAAAAATGCATTGAAAGGTTCTAGGCCGTACTGCCTCAATGAATAAACCCATAATGAAAGTGTCAACATTTAACTACTGTACCTATTAAACCTATAGGTTGTGACAGGATTTTTCAATGCTAAATATCAGGTAATATTAGCTGCTTAAAATAACAGCAGCTACATAGTATGTTAAGAGTTTACACTTGCTTCCTGTCACTGAGCCAATTTTGGACCAGCTCACCACTTTCCCTTGGATCGCATGGATTTTTGTTTTCTGACTGGTCTGTCATATGGAACCTTGTCAAAAGCCTTGATTAAAAAAAAAACCTAACAGTGACATCACAGGAAAACCATAAGTTGATTGGTTGGTGAGTAACTGCCGTTACAGATTGCCTGTAAATAGCTGTAAAATCATTATTTTTAACCCTCAAATAGCTATCTTAGAAGTGTTCAGGTTAGTATTACTAAGAATTTAATTGGTGTAATTTGTTACTAATTACTAATTAGAAGGTGCTTTTTGGACAGAGTGTGAAGCTGTGAGTTTGGTGTATGAGGGAGTTTGGTGACCAGGGGAAGGAGGTGCTCTTTTGTCTCTTTTCTTTTCTGCATGTTCAGCCTCCAATATTTGGTTCTTACTCCGATACAGGGGAAGAAGCTGATTGGTGAGCAACTGGTAAGTTATTCTACTTATTACACTAACAATAATTAGTTTGTAAAGATAAGGTTTAGCAGGGCAGCTCGGCCAAGTGGAATGGGCCTCCTGTGGTATGTGGGAACTCGTGGACGCACCATTTGTCCTTGACAAACACATCTGCAGGAAGTGTCACCAGCTGCAGAAGTTTGAGCTCCAGCTTTTGGAACTTTAGCGGTGGCTGGAGACACTGTGGTGCATCCACGAGACAGAGAACTACATGGATAGCATGTTTAGGGAGGTGGTCATAATGCAGGTTTTCCATTTTGGATACATTTTGAAGGGTAATGGTTCCTCAGAGGAGTGCAACAAGAGCTACGTGTGGCTCAGCTGCACAGGAGGGGAGAACGAAGAGTGGAAGGGTAATAATGATAAGGGATTTGTTAGTTGGGGGAACAGACAGGCATTTCTTTGGCCACAGATGTGACTCCAGGATGACATGTTGCCTCCCCGGTGCCAGGGTCAAGGGTGTCATGGAGCAGTTGCAGGATATTCTTCTGTGGGAGGGTGAACAGCCAGAAGTTATGATCCACAATGGTACCAACGACATAGGTAAGAAGAGGAATGAAGTCCTGAAAGCTGAGTTTAGGGAGTTAGGAAAGAAAATAAAAAGCAGGACCTCAAAAGCAGTAATCTCAAGATTACTCCCAGTGCCACATGCTAGTGAGCATAGGAATAGGAGGATTGAGTGATTGAACATGTGGCTGGAGAACTTGTGTAGGAGGGAGGGCATCAGATTTCTGAGGTACTGGGACTGGTTCTGGGGTAGGTGGGACCTGTACAAGATGGACGGGTTGCTCCTTAGCAGGATCGGAACTAACATCCTCACAGGGAGATTTGCTAGTGCTGTTGGGGGTTGGGAACCTAAGAGGGAGCTCAGATTGGAGGGAAGCAAAACTGGCAACAGGAAGTAGAACAGTAGTAAGCGAAATTAGGAGGCAGACGAGGCGAAGGCAAATATCAAATAGAATTGGAATGAGGAATAATGTTCAGACAAGTTTAAGGGCACTTTATCTGAATGCACGCAGCATTTGCAACAAGGTAGATGAATTGAAGGCACAACGAGAGGTAAATGGGTATGATTTAATTGCCATTACAGAGATGTGGTTACAGGGCGACCAGGACTGGGAACTGAATATTCAGGGATGTTCATCGTTTAGGAAGGATAGGTGGAGGGAAAAAGGAGGTGGGGTAGCACTGTTGATAAGGGACGTGATCAGTACATTAGTGAGAGAGGATCTTAGATCGAAGGAGCAAGATGTAGAATCAGTTTGACTGGAGCTAAGAAACAAATAGGGCCAGCAAACATTGGTGGGAGTTGTTTATAGGCCACCAAACTGTAGTGGTAATGTTGGGCACCATATAAATCAGAGCTGCATGTAGCATTTTTTTATTTGTTTGTGGGATATGGGCATCTCTGGTAAGGTCAGCATTTGTTGCCCATCCCTAATTGCCGCTGAACTGAGTGGCTTGCTAGGCCATTTCAGAGTGCATTTAAGAGTCAACCACATTGCTATGGGTCTGTAGTCACATGTAGGCCAGACCAGGTAAGGACGGCAGATTTCCTTCCCTAAAGAACATTAGTGAACCAGATGGGTATTTACAACAATCGACAATGGTTTCATAGTCACCATTAGACTAGTTTTTAATTCTAGATTTATTAATTGAATTCAAATTTCACCATCTGCCGTGGTGGGATTCGAACCCCTGCTCCAAGAACATTAGCCTGGGCTCTGGATTACTAGTCCAGTGACATTACCCCTATGCCATCGCTTCCCTGGCATAGTAATAATGGAAGACTTCAATTTACATATAGATTGGGTAAACCTAATCAGCACTAATGCTGTGGAGGATGGATTCCTAGAGTGTGTATGAGATAGGTTCCTGGAGCAGTATGATGAAGAACCAACTAGGGATCAGGCTATTTTAGATTTAGTATTATGTAATGAGAATGGGCTAATTAATAACCTTGCTGTAAAGGAGCCATGAGGAAATAGTGTCCACAATATGATAGAATTTGACATTAAGTTTGAAAGAAATATAGTTAATTTTGAAACTAGGGTCTTAAATCTGAACAACGGAAACTATGAAGGCATGAGGAGCAACTTGATTATGGTGGATTGGAAAGATACATTAACATATTTGACCTTAGATTTACAATAAATATACATTCCTCTAAGACACAAAAACCCAAAAGGAAAGTTAAAGATTGCATTAGGTCAAATAAAGTGGTTGAAAAGGTCGACAGTAAAAGTGGTAGGCCTGAGGATTGAGAGCAATTGAGAAGACAATCAAGGAGGACCAAGAAACTGATAAAGAATGGGAAAGGGATTATGAATGTAAGTTAGCAAGAAACACAAAGGCGGACTGTAAAAGCTTCTTTAGGTAGGTGAAAAGGAAAAGATTAGCAAGGACAAATGTGGGTTCACTGCAAGTGGAGACAGGAAAGTTTGTGGTGGAGAATGAGGAGATGCTGAAGTGACTAAACAATTAATTTGTGTCTGTCTTCATGGAGGAAGACACAGAAAATTTCCTAGAAATACTAGGGAACCAAGGGACTTGTAAAAACGAGTAACTGAAAGAAATTAGTATCAATAAAGAGGTAGTACTCAAAAAATTAATTGGATTGAAAGTTGATAAATCTACTGGACCAGATGCGTTACATTCTAGAGTATTGAAGGAGGTGGTTATAGAGATAGTGGATGCACTGGTGGTTATTTTCAAAACTTTATAGATTTTGGAAGGGTTCCTGCAGACTGGAAAGTAGGGAGTGAGAGAGAAAACAGGGAACTACAGACCTGTTGGTTTGACGTCAGTAGTAGAGAAAATGTTAGAATCTATTATAAAGGATGAGATAACTGGACACTTGAAAAATAATGATATGATTGGGTGGCTATTCTTGCAGCATCTTGAGATCCACACACAGTGCTATGTGCAGCCACATGCACACATTGAACCTTTCTCTGCAGCCTCACCTTATCTCAAAGCTGTTCTACTCCGCAGTTTCCTTTCATCCTTCGTCTCGTCCGACGCGTTAACAAAAAACTTTTTTTCTTCCTTTCAGGTGTCAAGGAACGCAAGTACCAGCAGCTGACGGGGACTATTGCCCCTCCAGATCCTTCTTCCCCTTCACTTCCCTCTGACCCCACCCCTTATGATCTGACCCCTTGCCGTGTATTCACTATACCCTCTGACTTCCCCCTCTCTGACGCTGAACGTTCTGTATTCAGCAAAGGTCTCAGTTTTATTCCCTTACGCCCCCACCTCAATGAATTTCACACTCAGCATGACGTTGAGCTTGTCTTCCATCGCCTCCGGGCTCACTTCTTTGACCAGGAGTCCTTCCCCCGATTAGTAGACCCATTCATCCGCCTCCAGCATTCTCCCTCTACCTCGACCCCTCGCCCTGGCCTCTTACCCACTCTTGATCTTTTCATTGAAAATTGTCGGGAAGACATTGGTCATCTCAATTTCTCTGCCCCCCTCACTCACTCTAACCTGTCCCCCTCTGAACTTGAGGCACTCTGTTCTCTCAGGTCTAACCCCAACATGGGCATCAAACCTGCAGACAAGGATGGTGCTGTTGTTGTATGGCGTACCGACCTCTACCTTACACAGGCTCAGTGCCAACTCTCAGACACTTCTTCCTACCTCCCTCTGGACCATGACCCCACCACCGAACATCAAGCTACTGTCCATAGGACTGTCACTGACCTCATCTCCCCTGGAGATCTTCCCCCTACAGCTTCCAACCTCAGCGTCCCACAACCCCGGACAGCCCGCTTCTACCTCCTTCCCAAAATCCACAAACAGGACTGTCCCAGCAGACTCATTGTGTCAGCCTGCTCCTGCCCCACTGAACTTATTTCTTTCTATCTTGACTGTATCTTTTCTCCGCTGGTCCAGTCTCTTCCCACTATATCCGTGACTCTTCTGACGCCCTACGTCATTTTGACAATTTCCAGTTTCCTGGCTCCAACGGCCTCCTCTTCACTATGGACGTCAAATCTCTCTACACCTCCATCCCCCACCAGGATGGTTTGAGGGCTCTCCGCTTCTTCCTGGAACAGAGGCCCAACCACCACCACCCTCCTCTGCCAGGCTGAACTTGTTCTCACATTGAACAACTTCTCTCTCCTTCAACTCCACTCACTTCCTTCAAGTAAAGCGTGTTGCTATGGGTACCCACATGGGTCCTAGTTATGCCTGTTCTTTTGTGGGATATGTCGAATATTCCTTGTTCCAATCCTACTCAGGCCCCCTGCCCCAATTCTTTTTCTGGTCCACTGATGACTGTATCAGTGCCGTTTCCTGCTCCTGCCCCGAACTTGAAAATCTTATCAACTTTGCTTCTAATTTCCACCCTTCTCTCACCTTTACATGGTCCATCTCTGACACTTCCCTTCCCTTCCTCGACTTCTCTAACTCCATCTCTGGTGATAGGCTGTCTACTAATATCCATTATAAGCCCACCGACTCCCACAGCTACCTCAATTACACTTCTTCACACCCTGCCTCCTGTAAGGACTCCATTCCATTCTCCCAGTTTCTCCGTCTGCGACGAATCTGATTTGATGATGCTACCTTCCATGACAGCGCTTCTGATATGTCTTCCTTTTTCCTCAACCGAGGATTCCCCCCCCCCCAGCTGTGGTTGACAGGGCCCT
Organism: Heterodontus francisci; assembly: GCF_036365525.1. NCBI lineage: Eukaryota > Metazoa > Chordata > Chondrichthyes > Heterodontiformes > Heterodontidae > Heterodontus > Heterodontus francisci. The sequence continues at coordinate 182,269,726 of NC_090371.1, forward strand.
CAACCGTTTCCGGCCCATTTCCCGGACCTCTACCCTCACCCTTTCCCCTCCCTCCCAGAACCACGACAGGGTTCCCCTTATCCTCACTTTCCACCCCATCGGCCTCCATATTCAAAGGACCATCTCCAGTGTGATGCCGCTACCAAACGCATCTTCCCCTCCCTCCCCCTGTCGGCATTCTGAAGGGATCGTTCCCTCCACGACACCCTGGTCCACTCCTCTATTACCCCACCACCTCGTCCCCTTCCCATGACACCTTCCCCTGAAATCGCAGGAGGTGTAATACCTGCCCATTTACCTCTTCTCTCCTCACTATCCCAGGCCCCAAACACTCCTTTCAGGTGAAGAAGCAATTTACTTGTACTTCTTTCAATGTAGTATACTGTATTCGCTGCTCACAATGTGGTCTCCTCTACATTGGGGAGACCAAACATAGACTGGGTAACCGCTTTGCGGAACACCTCCGCTCAGTCCGCAAGCAGGATCCCGAACTTCCAGTTGTTTGCCATTTCAACACTCCCCCCTGCTTTCATGATCACATCTCTGTCCTGGGATTGCTGCAGTGTTCCAGTGAACATCAACGCAAGCTCGAGGAACAGCATCTCATTTGCCGATTATGCACACTACAGCCTGCCGGAATGAACATTGAGTTCAATTATTTCAGAGCATGACGGGCCCCCCATTTTACTTTTAATTTTAGTTATTTTTTTCTTTTTCCTTTTTAAAGATTTTTTTTGTGTTTATTTTATTTTATTTCAGCTTAGTTTGTTCAGTTTGCTTACCCATTGTTTTTTTTCATGTTTGTACTTGCGGCAGTTCAGTTTTCAGTCCATTTACACCCTATCTGTACGAATGCTTTGTCTTTCAACGCACCATTAACATATTGTTTGCCTTTGCTCCTCGACCTTCTGGTCAGCTATTCTGTGACCTTGTCCTATCTAAACCTTCTCCTTTGTTATCTCTTGCCCCACCCCCGCTTTACTTGCTTATAACCTTTTACATTTCTAATATTTGCCAGTTCTGAAGAAGGGTCACTGACCTGAAACATTAACCCTGCTTCTGTCTCCACAGATGCTGCCAGACCTGCTGAGTATTTCCAGCATTTCTTGTTTTAATTTCAGATTTCCAGCATCCGCAGTATTTTGCTTTTATTATATGATTGGGCAGAGTCAACATGGATTTGTGAAAGGGAAATCATGTTTGACAAACCTGTTGGAATTTTTTGAGGATATTACTTTTAACATAGATAAAGGAGAACCAGTGGATGTGGTGTATTTGGATTTTCAGAAAGATTTTGATAAGGTCCTACACAGGAGGTTAGTAAACAAAATTAGAGCATATGGGATTGGCGTAAATATACTGCTAAGGATGAAGAATTGGTTAACAGACAGAAAACAGAGAGTAGGAATAAATGGGTCATTCTCAGGATGGCAGGCTGTTACTAGTTGGGTACTGCAAGGATCAGTGCTTGGGCCGCAGCTGTTCACAATCTATATAAATGATTTGAATGTGTGGACCAAATGTAATATTTCCAGATTTGCTGATGACACTGAACTAGTTGAGAACATAAGTTGTGAGGAGGATGCAAGGAGGCTTCAAGGGGATTTGGACTAGAGCATGGCTACCCGACCCGAACCCGATGGGACCTGACGACAAGTCGGGTTTGGGTCGGACTGGATCGCACTTCCGGGTCTGGCATTCAGGCTTGGGTTGGGTCGGGCCGGGTTAGACATGCTCTATCATCACCTCCGGCAAGTGGCTCCCATGTTAATGTACTTTTTGGACTGGAAAGGTTGTTTAGTAACAGTCTTTTTGAGCTTGTGCAGATAAGTAACAAAGTGAAAAACAGAAGCTAGGTTAACTGATGGTCGGGTCGGTTCGGGTCAGGTGCGGGAAAAAATGAAAGGACTCGGCTGGGTCGGGCTCGGGTCGGATGTGTTTCTGTCGAGCTCGGGTCGGGTTTCATTTGCAGACCTGAGCCAGCCTTTAATGTGGACAGGTTACGTGAATGGGCAAGAACATGGCAGATGGATTTTGCCAGCCCCCGACCTCAGGGGTCGTGGCGAGGGGGCCCGGAAAATACTTTCGGGAGAGGCCCACCACGAGCTTCGACGCCGGGAAGGACCTGCCTCAAATTACTGGCGGCAAGGCCTCATGGCTGGGCCCCACGCCTCTCAGCGACGGCAATTTAATTTAAATATTGAAATAAATTTTAATTATGCATAATTACTTACCTCGTCGTGACGGCCATCCCACACTGATATTCCGGCTGGTTGCCAGAACTCCCACGCCTTCAGATGGGGTTGAAGGTCGACGTTAAAGTCCGAGATTGGAAGAAAAGTTTTTTTTGGGGGGAGAGGGCAATTAATAAACTGATTAGTCGTTAGGGAGTGGGCGAGGGGATTGGAACTTTGAATAAAATTTTAATTTTAATTTTTTAAAAACTGTCCCTTTAGAAATTTAAGCCTCGGAAGGGCCTGAAGCCCTTTGAAAATGGCACCGTCGCCTGCGTGGTGGCGCCAGACGCCATTGCTGGGGACAGACCATCCGCCCCCTCTACATCATCGGGGCACGTGGTCCGCCCCGGACATGTAAATAAGCTGACGCGCTTAATATTGCGGCGGCTCTGCGGTGCACATCTTGCGCGTGTGCCGCGCCGTTTTTGAAGCTCGTCACCGATAATGTGAATTAATGTGAAGTGATCCATTTTGGTAGAAAAAACAAAAAGGCAGTATATTTCTTAAATGGTGAGAGGTTGGGAAGTGTTGATGTCCAAAGGGACCTTGGTATCCTTGTTCATGAGTCACTAAAAGCTAGTATGCAGATGCAGCAAGCAATTATGAAGGCAAATGGTATGTTGGCCTTCATTGCAAGGGGATTTGAGTACAGGAGTACTGCAGACTGAGACTGCAACTGGAGTATTGTGTACAGTTTTAGTCTCTTTATCACCAAACTAATCCCTGGGATGGCGGCATTGTCATATGAGGAGGGATTGCAGAAACTGGGCCTGTATTCTTTAGAGTTTTGAAGAATGAAAGGTGATCTCATTGAAACTTACAAAATTCTTACAGGGTGTGACAGGGTGGATGTTGATAGGATATTTCCTCTGGCTGGTGAGTCTAGAACCAGGGGACACGGTCTCAGAATAAGGGGTAGGCCATTTAAGACTGAGATGAGGGAGAATTTCTTTACTCATAGGGTGGTGAATCTGTGGAATTCTCTACCCCAGAGGGCTGTGGAAGCTCAATCATTGAGCATGTTCAAGACAGAAATCAATAGATTTCTGGATAATAATGATATCAAGGGATATGGGGATAGTGGGGAAAAATGGTGTGGAGATAGATGATCAGCCATGGTCTGTTTGAATGGTGGAGCAGGCTGTTCCTATTTCCTGTGATCCTAAAATCCATGTAGACTACATCAAACACACTACCCTCATCGACCGTCCTTGTTACCTCCTCAAAAAATTTAATCAAGTTAGTTAGACGCAACCTTCCCTTAAATCCTTGATTAATCCAAGCCTTTCTAAATACCGATTAATACTATCCCTCACTTTTTCCAATAATTTGTCCACCACCGTAGCTTAGGCTGACTGACCTGTAATTTCTCGATCTATCCCTTCCTCCCTTTTTAAACAATGGTACAGTTAGTAGTTTTTAGTACTCCAACACCATGCCTGTAGCCAGAGAGGATTGGAAAATGATGATCAGAGCCTCTCCTGTTTCCTCTGTTGCTTCTCTTTACAGCCTATTATAGATTTCATCTATTTTCAAAAATGCAAAACCCCTTAATATTTCCTTTCTCGCTATGTTTATCCAATCCAATAATTCACACTTCTCCCCCTTAACTACAACGTCTGCCTCATCCCCCTCTTTTATGAAAACAGAAGCGTTCATTAAGTAAGTACAGGAGATAAGTTTATAAGCAAAATTAAAACCTTTAATATTTTTTCTAACTAGCTGACTCCTTTCCTGACCTCTTATGCAATATGCCCCACAAACTGCCATACCCTTGTGCACCCACTAGCCATACCTTGAACCACACAGATTCTCCCTAGGTTGGCCTTGCTGATGTCCATCAACATCGTAGGCCTACCCAGTTTCCCACTCACAACTACCTTGCAAAATCTTGATCTGTTCGCCCTACTCTTGCCATAGTGTCTTCCTCCTCCAAAAGTGGAATTCCCTTTGAACACCATCACCACTTACTTAGAATCTACCCCGAGAACAACTTCTCCTTAACTTCCCCTATACCCTCTCTCTCTTTTTCATCCCCCTTTACATCCCCCATTCTCCTCCTCTCCTCTCCTCCATCCTCAACCCCATCCTCATCCCCTCTTGTTGTGGTCTCTTCTTCATCTCTTATTTCTTCCCCCATTTCCCCTCTTCTCCCTCTGTCTTTCCCCTCCCTCTCCCTGTCTTCTTCATCCATCCACTTCTCCCTGTGCTCTCCCATCCCTTCACCCCTCTCTCATCATCTTTGCTCTCTTCTTTCTATCTTGCTTTCTTCTCCTCACCCTGTCCCCTCCTACCTCCCAACTCTCTAATACTTCCCAACTCTCTCCCAACTTCTCAACCTCTCACTTTTCCATCTGCCTCCCCTTCCCCTTTCCCTACCTTAGTGCAGTTACACCCCCACTCTCTAATAGTACATTCGCTTTTGATTCCCTGGAAGAATCTTTAACTTCACTATCTAGACAATAGTCTCTCAGTTAAGGATTGTAGAACCTGCAGGATTTTCTTTCCATTGATGTTGAAAATTGACCCTACTGTCATGTGCAATGGCATAGGAGATCAACAACTAATAATATAAACTCAAAATAATATATAAAAATAACAACAGAATATATGGCTGGTATCTTGTCCACTTAATCCCTGCTGTTCCATTGGGAACCCGATTTCCTAATAGGCGAGCTTTGGCAAGGCTCTTTCCCAGAGCAATGGCATTGGTATCCTACCTTCAGATACCCCGGCCAATTAGGAAGAGCGGGATGGATGATGCATCCATTCTGTCAAAGGAAGGATTTATAATTAAAGGGACCACAATGTTGGTTACATGGGCTCACCAGCGTCTGGATTTTTGAGGCAGCAGCAACCACAGGAATTGAGAGCGACCTGGGAAGGCTACTCCCTGAGTCTCTCACTCTTACCTGGAGATCCTGCTGTGGGTTCTGAGAGACTGCAGTGAGGTGAGCTCTCCAAAGGATGGGAGGAAGAGGACAGCCTCTCCAGCCAAGCAGGTTTGGATGGAAGTGGACGAGAAAGTCAGCAGCAGAAATGTGGTCCCTCCAACCTGGAGACAGTGCACCAAGAGGATATAGGACTTCAGGAAGACGGGAAAGGTGAGTGGCATAACACTTTCAGGTGCCAAGCCTCACACGCTGACTTTCCCAGCATTCTCCTGCATAGCACTCCTCAGGTCAACACACCCTGAAGCGGTGTTCATTCCTGTCTCTGCAGGCTCCTCACATCCCCATCTGAACAGCCAACACTCACACTCACCCTCAGCCTATTGCCCTCTTGCACCCTTGCCTCACAGTCACCCTCCACAAATGGTGTCCTTCCCTCCTCTCCGCACAAGCCATTATTAACACTCATAACTCCCTGCTTTCTCTCCTTGCAGGAGAAGAGATCATGTAACATGACAAGAGGCAGAGACTAGGGAGGAGGGGCCAGAGTGGGGATGGGGGAGGATTATCCTCCATTGACAGGCTCATTGGCAATGTGTGCCCACCTGGTCCACTGGGAAGGAGGTTTTGTTCCTGGAGGCTGCAGATGTCAGCAATGACCTGCCATGACAGTCTGACCCTCCTGAGGTACTGGTGCTCAGACATATCAAGAGATCTGATCCTCTGCCTGTAGGCCCTGTGTTGGGGGTCTTGCCTCCTTCCAAGTGAATTGTGATGTCCATCTCATCTGCCCTGAGGAGGGGCATGCAGATGAGGAAAAGGCAGCTGGTACTGCTGGTAGTGTTGCTCCTGCTGGTGCTGGAGCTGTTGAGGATGGTGTTGCTTCTGCTCTTGCCCCTCAGCAGAGGTAAAAGATGGAGCTGCATAAGCTGCGCCTATGCCATGGTGAAGGTTGGCAGCAGGGAAGTGCTCTTCCCACTGTGTAATCACCTCAGTGACTCTGGCAAGGTGCAGACACAGCATAGAACCTGTATGCTGTTGGGAAAGAAGAAATTCATGGTTAAAAAGGCTCTTAATTGCTTTTTTAATTGTTTCAATTGCTTTCCTGCCAGACCCATGGGGTTCCCCACAGAACCCGGAACCCACTACGGGGAAAACCAGAGGAGGGTGGGTTTTATTTGGGACTTTCCCACCCCAGATACACTGGAACTGTCTCCACCTGGCTGGGAAAATTCTATCGTATGATTTAAAATACTGACTGAACTACTCTGCACAGACTAGTCCAATTATCCTTCACCCTCTAATCCCACTTCACCTGAGGATTACATTTAGACTCGATTTCCTGTGAACAGCACAGTGGGAGAGCGACTATTTATTTATTTATTAAGAGAATGTGTCAGCCTCTAAATTGAGAATATATATCCTACTACAAATGAACAGAGAGCCTATTTCCCTCCATGTTAAACCTTTTATCCAGAAACACATTTTAATAGAAACACAAATATCTTGTGTGCGATCAGTATGGGTCCAAAAATACTCATTAACGCGCCTAATGGGTCACACAGTAATGATCAGACATGTTGATAGGTCCTCTGCAGCACTTGACTTAAGTACATTAACTCCAAAGCAAGCCGATAAACCTCAGTTAATCTGACAGGCTTCTATCGGTTCTGACACGTTCCAGATTCCCAGTCAGGGCAATTAGCAAGTTCCTTGTGCTCTTTGCTCTCTGACCTATAGATCCTTCTATATTGATACCTAACTCTCTGATCAACTTACATTTCAAAATAAATTGAATCCTTCTTTAGGTAATGTTCTGAAATTGGGGTGTATAACATGCTTGACTAACCTTGTGCCTGTTATTAAAAACAATTACATCTTGGCTGAATAGAATCAAAATTGTTAAACTCCTTTCCAGGAGTTATTTTAACAACACTTCAGATCAAACTTTGAAGTAATATGAATTTTTGGCCGTACTGTTTTTCTTTCCCTGATGAGCTGTAACTTCTCAGTTTACCATTAACACAGATCTAGACATCCGGAGAACATGGAACAATTCTGAATCCATTATAAAAGACAGCAGGCAAATGTTCTGTCTACGATTATAAATTTAAACCTATTGCCAAAGATTCGATGTGCTGGATTTGTTATGTGCCAAGCTTGTTATCAAAGCTTTTATTCTTTGCATAGCAGAGGATGTACAGTCAAGGTTATATTAATGATAATGCAATCCTAATATTGTGCTAACATCTATTCAGCCCTTGTATCTCCTTTTGAACATGATTTAATGAGACAATCTCCCATGGTGTTACACATGATCATAACTTCCCATGTGCAGTCCTTTCAGGTGAAGTGGGATTAGAGGGTGGCGGATACCTATTTTCAAGAGATATATTTTGTCCTTATTTGTATACTTCTTTTATAAAATTCTCTGTTCATATTGATAATGGAAAATAACTATGTAATTTGTCATGACATAATTACACCCTTCAGCCTATGACAGTGCTGCAGTGCCTCTACTAGCACAATGGTATAATTGCAGCATCCCAAGTTTACATAGGCAGTTTCCATGATATATCTGGACATAGGTATTTATAATGTAAAGACTTCTGGGCCGAGTAAAGCCCCAGCATTAAAAATTCAAGGGATCAAATACTGGCCAGAATTTTAACCTTGGTGGACGGGAGCCATCCACCAACTGAAAAGTCGGTGGCGAACCTGCTTCCGCCTGGCCTGGGGATCCCATCCGCATTTTGTGGTCCCCAAGCCTTTAATTGGTTTGAGCCGGAACGTTCACCTCATTGAGGCAGGAAGTCCTGCCTAATTGAGCTGCCTACCAATCAACGGGCTGGCAATTCTCTGTCCCAAGCAGTGCCAGTTGGAGTGGTGGCCACTTCTAGGACTGCAACCCAGCTTCCACGAGAAGATGTCCAGGAGCCCTGAAACCAAGGTAAGTTTTTGGTGCCTCGACGGGGGTGATCGGTCGGGCCTAGGCAAGGCAAGTGTGGTCGATTGGGGGCGACAGGGGGCATGTTGGGTGCTGGGGGTGGTTGAGGCAGCGGGGGCGGCTCTCCGTTGGGAACAGGGTGTCTGATCATGAGTGCCCCCACCCCCCAGGCCGTCAGAGAGCCGTCTGCTTTTGTTGGGCAGCTTCCATCAGGCCTGGGCCGCCCAACCGGCCATGGATAAAATTCCTGTGGCGGCTGGTGGAGGCCCTTAAGTGGCCAGTTAATGGCCACTAAGGGCTTTGATTGGCCTGGGGCAGGCGGGCCGTATTTTGCTGCCGCCGCCCTGTATAAAATGGCGGCAGAGGCGGGAATGGGTCAGCAAGGGTCCCCCAAGCCTCCCGCTCCATTTTACGCTCTCTCGCAACCATCCTGCTCTTTGAGGGTGTGTAAGATTCTGTCTTTGTTTCAATCTAGACCCACTATCCTGGAGGACAATGTAACAATTATAGTCATACCTTTCTCTTCAGGCTGATCCTGCCACTGGCTTCCTTTCTCAAAGCAGCAGAGTGCTGACAGCTCCACATTATCCTAGTGTGTGCAATTGGTTACAGAGAGATATCTATTAAACTAACAGCTGAAAAACCCTGTTGTGTTGCTGCACCACTGCAACATGGCACAGCAGTCGGCCATTCAGTCTCTCAAGTCTGTTCAGCCATTCAATTAAACATAGAAACATGGAAACATAGAAAATAGGAGCAGCAAGTAACATTCGCGCCACACAAGTGCCAGGCAATGACCATGTCCAACAAGAGAGAATCTAACTATCTCCCCTTGACATTCAATGGCATTACCATCGCTGAATCCCCCACGATCAACATCCGAAGGGCTACCATTGACCAAAAACTGAACTGGAGTAGCCATATAAATACCGTAGTGACAAGAGCAGGTCAGAGGCCAGGAATCCTGAGGCAAGTAACTCACCTCCTGACTCCCCAAAGCCTGTCCACCATCTACAAGGCACAAGTCAGGAGTGTGACGGAATACTCTCCACTTGCCTGGATGGGTGCAGCTCCAACAACACTCAAGAAGCCCAACACCATCCAGGACAAAGCAGCCCTCTTGATTGGAACCCCATCTACAAACATTCACTCCCTCCACGACCGACGCACAGTGGCAGCAGTGTGTACCATTTACAAGATGCACTGCAGCAATGCACCAAGGTTCCTTAGACAGCACCTTCCAAACCCGTGACCTTTACCAACTAGAAGGACAAGGGCAGCAAATATATGGGAACACCACCACCTGCAAGTTCCCCTCCAAGACACACACCATCCTGACTTGGAACTATATCGCCGTTCCTTCACTGTCGCTGGGTCAAAATCCTGGAAGTCCCTTCCTAACAGCAATGTGGGAATACCTACCCTAAATGGACTGCAGTGGTTCAAGAAGGCAGCTCACCACCACCTTCTCAAGGGCAATTAGGGATGGGCAATAAATGCTGACCTAGCCAGCGACTCCCACATCCCATGAATGAATAAAAAAAAGGAGTAGGCCATTCGGCCCTTTGAGCCTGCACCACCATTCAATACGATCATGGCTGATCGTCCAAACTCAGTACCCTGTTCCCACCTTCTCCCCGTATCCCTTGATCCCTTTAGCCCTAAGTACTATATCTAACTCTTTCTTGAATATATTTAATGATTGGGCCTCAACTGCTTTCTGTCGTAGAGAATTCCACAGGTTCACCTCTGGATGAAGAAATCCCTCCTCAATCTCAGTCCTAAATGGCTTACCCCTTATCCTTAGATTGTGATGCCTTGTCCTGGATTCCCCCGCCATCGGGAACATCCTTCCTGCATCTTGTCTGCCCAGTCCTGTTAGAATGTTGTAGGTTTCTATGAGATCCCCTCTCATTCTTCTAAACTCCAGCAAATACAAGCCTAATCGACCCCAATCTCTCTTCATACGCCAGTCCTGCCATCCCAGGAATCAGTCTGGTGAACCTTCGCTGCACTCCCTCCGTAGCAAGAACATTCTTCCTCAGATAAGGAGACCAAAACTGCACACAATACTCCAGATGTGGCCTTGTATAATTGCAGCAAGACATCCTTGCTCCTGTACTCGAATCCTCTTGCTATGAAGGCCAACATACCATTTGCCTTCTTAACTGCCTGCTGCATGCTTACTTTCAGCGACTGGTGCACAAGGACACCCAGGTCTTGCTGCACCTCCCCCTTTCCCAATCTATCACCATTCAGATAATAATCTGCCTTTCTGTTTTTGCCACCGAAGTGGATATCCTTACATTTATCCACATTATACTGCATCTGCCATGTATTTGCCCACTCACTCAACCTGTCCAAATCACACTGGAGATTCTCTGCATCCTCCTCACAGCTCACACTCCCACCCAGCTTTGTGCTGTCTGTAAACTTGAATATATTACATTTAATTCCCTCATCTATATCATTAATATATATTGTGAATAGCTGGGGTCCCAGCACAGATCCCTGCGGTACCCGACTAGTCACTGCCTGCCACTCGGAAAAAAACCCGTTTGTTCCTACTCTTTGTTTCCTGTCTGCCAACCAATTTTCTATCCATGTCAGTACCTTACCACCAATCCCATGATCTCTAATTTTGCACGCTAATCTCTTATGTGGGACTTTATTGAAAGCATTCTAAAAGTCCAAATACACCACATCCACTGGTTCTCCCTTATCTATTCTACTAGTTACATCCTTAAAAAAATTCCAGTAGATTTGTCAAGCATGATTTCCCTTTCGTAAATCCACATTGACTTTGTCCGATCATGTCATTGTTTTCCAAGTGCTCTGCTATTACATCTTTTATAATGGACTCTAGCATTTTCCCCACTACTGATGTCAGGCTAACTGGTCTATCATTCCCTGTTTTCTCTCTGCCTCCTTTTTTAAATAGTGGAGTTACATTAGCTACCCTCCAATCCATTGGAACTGTTCCAGAGTTGAGAGAATTTTGAAAAATGACCAGCAATGCATCTACTATTTCAAGGGCCATTTCCTTAAGTACTCTGGGATGTAGATTATCAGGCTCTGGGGATTTATTGGCCTTCAATCTCATTAATTTCCCTAACACCATTTCCCTATTAATACTGATTTCATACAGTTCCTCCTTCTCACTAGACCTTGTGTTCCTCAACATTTCTGGGAGGTACTTTGTGTCCTGCTTTGTGAAGACAGAACCAAAGTATGTTTTTAATTGGTCTGCCATTTCTTTGTTTTCCATTATAAATTCCCCCGTTTCTGACTGTAAGGAACCCACATTTGTCTTCACTAGTCTTTTTCTCTTCACATATCTATAGAAGCTTTTACAGTCAGTTTTTATGTTCTCTGCAAGCTTATTCTCATACTCTATTTTCCCCTTCTTAATCAATCCCTTTGTCCTCCTTTGCTGAATTCTAAACTGCTCCAATCCTCAGGTTTGCTGCTTGTTCTGGCCATTTTATATTTCTCCTCCTTGGATCTAATACTATCCCTAATTTCTTTTGTAAGCCACCCTTCCTGTTTTATTTTTGCACCAGACAGGAATGAACAATTGTTATAGTTCATCCACGCGCACTTTAAATGCTAACCATTGCCTATCAACTGTCAACCCTTTAACTAACGTTCCCCAATCTATCATAGCCAACTTGTGCCTCATACCTTCATAGCTTACTTTATTTAGATTCAGGACCCTAGTCTCAGAATCAACTCTCTCACTCTCCATCTTAATGAAGAATTCTATCATGTTATGGTCGCTCTTCCCCAAGGGACCCCGCACAACAAGATTGTTAACTAATCCTTTCTCATTAAACCATCGAGGAGCTGTATCTTTACTCCATCTACCCACCTTAGTTCCATAACACTTCATACCCTTGTCTCAGTGGGCCCCCCCTTCCCAATGCCAAGTCCCTTGTTCAGGCACTGTGCCTTTTAACAAGGCCCACCGCCCTCCACACCCTCCATCAGAGCCAGTTTTTCATGCTGTGCTTCCCATGCGGTGACAGGGCCGCCCACTGCATAGCTAATTGCAGCTGCAGAATGGCAGAGCAGTCTTGAAGGGCTGAATGGCCTATTCCTATTCTTATTTATATGTTCCTGTTTTTTCTTTGTGATATTCTAGCCTCTAATGATTTGGACTCAAAAATAGCATCTTGTTATAAAATGTCCAATGATGCCTCCAACTGATCTTGGTAACATTGAGAAGCTTACTAAGCTCAGCTAATGTCAATACATCTATGGTATGCATTACAGTTATTTATTTGTACATAGTTCAAATCATATGTAAGCATTTTTGATCAGGATTGACTTTCTAAACTCTTGCAAAGTCTAAAGGTGGTAACCTTTATACCTCCAGTAATCAGTCCACATATATATCTATGTGTCACTGCAATAAGAGAACATTACAACTTTGGAATAGGAGGAGGTGTCAGATAAGCAGATACCAGAAAGGCAACCAGTGTAATTGGGAACAACTCCTTTATTATATTAAGGGACTCAAACTAGAATTGAGTATGAGTTATCTATCTAGAATTAGTCCAAGAAATGTATTTTTTTTCTTATCACACAATAAATTTAAAGTAGTTCCATGAATACATTTACATGGGAATCAGTATTTCTGTTATTATAATCCTCCCTCTCCTCCTATTTTATTTTGTCCTATCAAGGGCTCACGAATCTTCCCGTTCCCCAGTTCTGATTCAGGGTCTCCACCTAAAACATTGTCTTTTCTTTTACAGGTACTGACACATCTACTCCGTATTTCCAGAATTGTTACAAATAAAACGGACCCAAAATAAGCTAAATTTCCCATCCGTGAAGTCCACAATATGGGGCATATTTTCTGCTGCATATTGTCCACTGTAATCTCTACAGAAACTCTGAAGAAAAAATGTAAATAAGTGTTTGTTGCTGTTTTGCTGGGGTTTCCACTGTTCTGCCACTGAAGTTTGAGAGGAGATCAGTACAAACCCATTGGTTAATACTGGCAATATATATTACAGATAATAGATATGCTAGAATACTTCAGTGTGACAATCTCATTTTAGGTTCATTCAATTTCTATTTTGCATTGTTTGAACTCCTCAAGAAATTATTTGCTTGGCCAAATCAACCTGAAGAGAAAAATACGGGTAAAGTTTTAACGTTGTATTCCAGGATAGTAGGACCTACTTTGGAATGCCATTTAGTCCCTTGCATCTCTGATTGTTAGGGCTTTCATTGGGCCCAAAATGAGCCTTATACCTACTCTCAGCAAACATACATCTTATTGGACTTAACAGGGGAAATTTTGCTTGAATTCCCAAGGAAGCCCGGGAATACTCCCAGTCGTGCTTGGAAAGTGCTGGCATTAACGTAACAGAGGTGGTAGAAGGAGTGCAATTTGCTGGGGCATTTTAATGGGAAGGAAACCACATTGATTGATCAGTGTTCTGCAACAAATCATGAGGCCCCGACCCCCAGCTCTGCCTGAATTCCATCCACTCAGGACATGGAATTATTCCCCTTTGATGTCCAACGTGCTGTAACAGAATTGTAGGAGATGGATTGGTATCCATCATTCCCAACAGTAAACATGCAACAAACTTACAGAATCCTAATTAGCTGGTGCTGATGATACTTTGATGGCTTTGAGATAAATTGTGGCAAACTGTTCAGAAACCAAATAAGATCAAGGTTGGCTTTTTATTTATTTATGCCCGTGGGGGACTTTAGAAAAAGAAATCCATAAATATTTTAAAACTTAATGCTCTTTCATTCAGTTAGTTTCTATATTCTATCAATGTGTGAAAATGCCCCTTAACAGTACTTCCTGTAACTGTAAAAAAAACTCTAGTTTCAGGTTTTAAAGACTAGCTCCCTCAGAATGCCAGTGGGAATCAATAGGAAGACAAACTATACCACTAAAGTTTTGCTAATTGAACAGGCGTCTGAATGAAATTAGACTCTTGCAGTAATTATAACACAGGGACTAGTAAAGAAAGGCCCCTGATTCAGCACAACCAACTCCAAGTGCTTTTTTCCTGAGACTGCAGCTACTTTGTCATTCGATACTGTGTCATAAATATCCAGAAAGTTCAACTTGGTTCTGGTGCAGACACAGGAGCCAAATCTTCATCTCCATTTGTAGGTTTGATTGGAAAGTTGTGGTCAGATTGGCTTAGTTTTCTTTTGTTGCACAACGTTCTTACTTTAGCAGCTGTAGGCTCTAATATTAACACACATTGGGCTGGATTTTGTTGAGCTCCCAACGTCAGGCTCCATGGCGGAGGGCGCTGGAAGATTGGAGTGACAGTGGCCCTCCACGGAGCCCATGCTGGGAATGCCGGGCCCAAACTTCCCGGCGGCAGGGAAGCTCCGTGGCAGCTCATTCATCACTCTGTGGCGGGTCCGGATTTCAATATTAAAATCAGCTACTTAAATACATTTAAATGGAAGCCGTAGTGATCTTACCAACAGTTCCGGATCTTCCGAGTGATGTGTGGCACTCCCACTCCTTCACTTACCCGTCCAGGGAGAGCTGGCGCCACCAAGGTGGGGAAGGGAGGGCCTCTGCATTTGTAATGAAGTGGAGGGGGTGGGGGAAGGGGTCAGCTCTGCATTGTTAGTGTAGTGGGGGATTAAGAGTTGAACACTGCACTTAGGTCAGTGGGGGGGCGGGGGGATGGTGAAAGGGGTCAACTCTGCACTTAGTGCAGTTGGGTGGAAAAAGGGTAATCTGGGCTTTTTTGGTGTCGTTGTGGGGGTTGGGTCAAACTTTTATTTTTTGTTGCAGTTAGTGGTGGGGAGGGGGGTCAACTTGGATCTGTCAACGCAGGCCTGGCAGCTCTTTAAAAATGGTGCCAAGGCCGCCCATGCCATGTGATTGTGGGGGTGGTGGGGGCCACCCTGCATATTATAATGAGCCACCACACTCTAGATTGTGGCGGCAAGCGGTGCGCACATGTGGGCCGCCATTTGGTGGTGAGAAAATAGAATCCAGCCAATCAACTTGGCAAATGAAATGGATTACAGCAAAGCCAGTGTTAATGGTGTAAATAGAGAGTGGAATCAAAGGAGTTCTTATTTAATAATTGTTATTTCTCCCTTTATAAAATATTTGCTAAAGGTTTTCCCTAACATATCAGGTTCGGCACTTGTTGGCCTCTTATTAACTGCCAAATTCAAGTTGGTTATTGAGCTAAAATATTCACAAATTTTCTAAAATCGTGATATAAATATTGTACTAATCGGGAATGTTTATTTATCAAGGATTAACAGTTTTTAATACCAATGCCCTGCATCACATTCCACAAAAACAGTTTATCTATTATATGAAAGTTTTTTTTTGCATTTTGTCCAAAAAGTTGCTAGTATGTTATTTTAAAATAATTGAGTGGAATTTTAACAACCAAAAGCAGACAGATTTGGATCAAGGGGGATGTTAAAATATTAAATATCTGAATCCCAATCCCAAAGCATCTCCAACTCTACCACGTTTTGTTATATCAGAGGCGGGTCAGGGGATGGGCAACAACTTGCTCACAGGAGGTGGGTTGGCAATTTAAATATTATAATGAGGAAACCCGGTGGCTGAATGGAGGTGAGACTGCTGGATCAGTATACCTGCTTCACCAACCCCTGTGATCGGACACCCTGCCCCCACCAACACTTCCGATCTCACCAGCACCCCCATCCCACCAACCCTTCCGGTCTCATCAGCTCACCCATCCACCAATAATTCCGATCTCATCTGCAACCCCATCCCACCAACACCTCTGATCTCACCCACACCCCATCCCTCCAACACTTCTGATCTCACCCACACCCCATCCCACCAACACTTCCGATCTCATCCACATCCCCATCCCACCAACACTTCTGATCTCACTTGTACCCCTATCCCACCAACACATCCGATCTCACTGGCACCCCCATCCCACCAACACATCCCATCTCACCCGCATCTCTATCCCACCAACACTTCCGATCTCACCGACACCCCATCCCACCAACTCATCCGATCTCACCGGCACCCCCATCCCACCAACACTCCCATTTCACCGGCACCCCCATCCAACCCATCCGATCTCACCGGCAACCCCTATCCCACCAACACTTCCCATCTCACCCACATCTCCATCACACCAACACTTCCGATCACACCTGCACCCCATCCCATCAACGCTTCTGATCTCACTCGCACCCCATCCCACCAACTCATCCGATCTCACCGGCACCCCCATCCCACCAACACTCCCATCTCACTGGCACTCCCACCGCTCCAGCACTTCCAATCTCGCCGGCACCCCATCCCACCAACTCATCCGATCTCACCGGCACCCCCATCCCACCAACACTCCCATCTCACTGGCACTCCCACCGCTCCAGCACTTCCAATCTCGCCGGCACCCCATCCCATCAACTCATCCGATCTCACCGGCACCCCCATCCCACCAACATTCCCATCTCACCCGCACCCCATCCCACCAACGCTTCCCATCTCAGCCGCACCCTATCCCACCAACACCTCCCTTCTCACCTGTACGCCATCCCATCAACACTTCTGATCTCACTGGCACACCTACCCACCAACACTTCCCATCTCACCTGCACCCCCATCCCACCAACACTTCCCATCTCACCCGCATCTCCATCCCACCAACACATCCGATCTCACCCGCACCCCCATCTCACCAACACTTCCGATCTCACCCACACCCCATCCCACCAACACTTCCCATCTCACCTGCACCCCATCCCACCAACACTTCCCATCTCACCCGCATCTCCATCCCACCAACACTTCCGATCTCACCTGCACCCCATCCCACGAACACTTCCGATCGCACCCGCACCCCCATCTCACCAACACTTCCGATCTCACCCACACCCGATCCCACCAACACATCCGATCTCACCGGCACCTCCATCCCACCAACACTTCCAATCTCACCCACACCCCATCCCACCAACACATCCGATCTCACTGGCACCTCCATCCCACCAACACATCCCATCTCACCCGCATCTCTATCCCACCAACAATTCCGATCTCACCGACACCCCATCCCCCCAACTCATCCGATCTCACCGGCACCCCCATCCTACCAACACTCCCATCTCACCGGCACTCCCATCCCACCAACACATCCGATCTCACCAGCACCCCTTTCCCACCAACACTTCCCATCTCACCCGCTTCTCCATCCCACCAACACATCCGATCTCACCGGCACCTCCATCCCATCAACTCATCCGATCTCACCGGCACCCCGAACCCACCAACACTCCCATCTCACCGACACCCCATTCCACCAACTCATCCGATCTCACCGGCAACCCCATCCCACCAACACTCCCATCTCACCGGCACTCCCATCCCACCAACACATCCGATCTCACCAGCACCCCTTTCCCACCAACACTTCCCATCTCACCCGCTTCTCCATCCCACCAACACATCCGATCTCACCGGCACCCCCATCCCACTAACTCATACGATCTCACCGGCAACCCCATCCCACCAACACTTCCCATCTCACCGGCACCCCCATCCCACCAACACATCTGATCTCACTGGCACCCCCATCCCACCAACACATCTGATCTCACTGGCACCCCCATCCCACCAACACTTCCCATCTCACCCGCACCTCCATCTCACCAACACTTCCGATCTCATCCACATCCCCATCCCACCAACACTTCCGATCTCATCCACATCCCCATCCCACCAACACTTCCGATCTCACCGGCACCTCCATCCCACCAACACTTCCGATCTCACCGGCACCCCCATCCCACCAACACATCCCATCTCACCGGCACCCCCATCCCACCAACACATCTGATCTCACTGGCACCCCCATCCCACCAACACTTCCCATCTCACCCGCACCTCCATCTCACCAACACTTCCGATCTCATCCACATCCCCATCCCACCAACACTTCCGATCTCATCCACATACCCATCCCACCAACACTTCCGATCTCACTGGCACCCCCATCCCACCAACACTTCCCATCTCGCCCACACCCCCATCCCACCAACACTTCCGATCTCATCCACATCCCCATCCCACCAACACTTCCGATCTCACTTGCACCCCATCCCAGCAACACTTCCGATCTCATCCACATCCCCATCCCACCAACACTTCCAATCTCACCCACACCCCATCTCACCAACACTTCCGATCTCATCCACATCCCCATCCCACCAACACTTCCAATCTCACCCACACCCCATCCCACCAACACATCCGATCTCACTGGCACCTCCATCCCACCAACACATCCCATCTCACCCGCATCTCTATCCCACCAACAATTCCGATCTTACCGACACCCCATCCCCCCAACTCATCCGATCTCACCGGCACCCCCATCCTACCAACACTCCCATCTCACCGGCACTCCCATCCCACCAACACATCCGATCTCACCGGCACCCCTTTCCCACCACACTTCCAATCTCACCTGCTTCTCCATCCCACCAACTCATCCGATCTCACCGGCACCCCGAACTCACAAACACTCCCATCTCACCGGCACCCCCATCCCACCAACACATCCCATCTCACCGGCACCTCCATCCCATCAACACTTCCCATCTCACCGGCACCCCCATCCCACCAACACATCTGATCTCACTGGCACCCCCATCCCACCAACACTTCCCATCTCACCCGCATCTCTATCCCACCAACACTTCCGATCTCACCGACACCCCATCCCACCAACTCATCCGATCTCACCGGCAACCCCATCCCACCAACACTTCCCATCTCATCCACATCCCCATCCCTCCAACACTTCTGATCTCACTTGCACCCCATCCCACCAACACTTCCGATCTCACTCACACCCCATCTCACCAACACTTCCGAACTCCTCCACATCCCCATCCCACCAACACTTCCGATCTCATCCACATCCCCATCCCACCAACACATCCGATCTCACCGGCACCTCCATCCCATCAACACTTCCCATCTCACCGGCACCCCCATCCCACCAACACATCAGATCTCACTTGCACCCCTATCCCACCAACACTTCTGATCTCACTGGCACCTCCATCCCACCAACACTTCCCAACTCATCCACATCCCCATCCCTCCAACACTTCCGATCTCACCGACACCCCATCCCACCAACTCATCCGATCTCACCGGCACCCCCATCCCACCAACACTCCCATTTCACCGGCACCCCCATCCAACCCATCCGATCTCACCGGCACCCCCTATCCTACCAACACTTCCCATCTCACCCGCATCTCCATCACACCAACACTTCCGATCACACCTGCACCCCATCCCACCAACACTTCCGATCACATCTGCACCCCATCCCACCAACTCATCCGATCTCACCGGCACCCCCATCCCACCAACATTCCCATCTCACTGACACCCCATCCCACCAACACATCCGATCTCACCGGCACCTCCATCCCACCAACACTTCCCATCTCACCGGCACCCCCATCCCACCAACACATCTGATCTCACTGGCACCCCCATCCCACCAACACTTCCCATCTCACCCGCATCTCCATCTCACCAACACTTCCCATCTCACCCGCACCTCCATCTCACCAACACTTCCCATCTCACCGGCACCCCCATCCCACCAACACATCCGATCTCACCGGCACCTCCATCCCACCAACACTTCCCATCTCACCCGCATCTCCATCTCACCAACACTTCCGATCTCACCGGCACCTCCATCCCATCAACACTTCCCATCTCACCGGCACCCCCATCCCACCAACACTTCCCATCTCACCCGCATCTCCATCTCACCAACACTTCCGATCTCACCGGCACCTCCATCCCATCAACACTTCCGATCTCACCAACACCCCATCCCACCAACTCATCCGATCTCACCGGCAACCCCATCCCACCAACACTTCCGATCTCATCCACATCCCCATCCCTCCAACACTTCTGATCTCACTTGCACCCCATCCCACCAACACTTCCGATCTCACCCACACCCCCATCCCTCCAACACTTCTGATCTCACTTGCACCCCATCCCACCAACACTTCCGATCTCACCCACACCCCATCTCACCAACACTTCCGAACTCATCCACATCCCCATCCCACCAACACTTCTGATCTCACTTGCACCCCTATCCCACCAACACATCCGATCTCACTGGCACCTCCATCTCACCAACACTTCCGAACTCATCCACATCCCCATCCCACCAACACTTCCGATCTCATCCACATCCCCATCCCTCCAACACTTCTGATCTCACTTGCACCCCATCCCACCAACACTTCCGATCTCACCCACACCCCATCTCACCAACACTTCCGAACTCATCCACATCCCCATCCCACCAACACTTCTGATCTCACTTGCACCCCTATCCCACCAACACATCCGATCTCACTGGCACCTCCATCCCACCAACACATCCCATCTCACCCGCATCTCTATCCCACCAACACTTCCGATCTCACCGACACCCCATCGCACCAACTCATCCGATCTCACCGGCACCCCCATCCCACCAACATTCCCATCTCACTGACACCCCATCCCACCAACACATCCCATCTCACCCGCACCTCCATCCCACCAACACTTCCCATCTCACTGGCACCCCCATCCCACCAACATTTCCCATCCCACGAGCACATCCGATCTCTCCCACACCCAATCCCACCAACACATCCGATCTCACCGACACCCCCATCCCACCAACATATCCGATCTCTCCCACACCCAATCCCACCAACACATCCGATCTGACCAGCACCCCCATCCCACGAACACTTCCGATCTCACCCACCCGCAAGCCCACCAACACATCCGATCTCACCGACACCCCCATCACACCAACACTTCCCATCTCACCCACATCTCCATCTCACCAACACTTCCCATCTCACCGGCACCCCCATCCCACCAACACCTCCCATCTCACTTGCACCCCATCCCATCAACACATCCCATCTCACCCGCACCCCCTTCCCACCAACACCTCCCATCTCACTTGCACCCCATCCCATCAACACATCCCATCTCACCCGCACCCCCTTCCCACCAACACTTCCCATCTCACCGGCACCCCTTCTCACCAACACTTCCGATCTCACCCGCACCCCATCCCACCAACTCTTCCGATCACACCTGTACCCCCATCCCACCAACACTTCCCATCTCACCAGCACCCCCTTCCCACCAACACTTCTGATCTCACCCGCACCCCATCTCACCAACACTTCTGATCTCATCCACATCCCCATCCCACCAACACTTCCGATTTCATCCACACCCAATCACACCAACACATCCGATCTCACTGACACCCCCATCCCACCAACACTTCCCATCTCACCGGCACCCCCATCCCACCAACACTTCCCATCTCACCGACACCCCATCCACCAACACTTCCCATCTCACCGGCACCCCCATCCCACCAACACTTCCGATCACACCTGCACCCCCATCCCACCAACACTTCCCATCTCACCGGCACCCCATCCCATCAACACTTCCCATCTCACCGGCACACCCATCCCATCAACATATCTGATCTCACTGACACCCCCATCCCACCAACACTTCCCATCTCACCGACACCCCATCCACCAACACTTCCCATCTCACCGGCACCCCCATCCCACCAACACTTCCGATCACACCTGCACCCCCATCCCACCAACACTTCCCATCTCACCGGCACCCCATCCCATCAACACTTCCCATCTCACCGGCACACCCATCCCATCAACATATCTGATCTCACTGACACCCCCATCCCACCAACACTTCCCATCTCACCCACATCTCCATCTCACCAACACTTCCCATCTCACCGGCACCCCCATCCCACCAACACCTCCCATCTCACTTGCACCCCATCCCACCAACACCTCCCATCTCACTTGCACCCCATCCCAT
This sequence comes from Heterodontus francisci, assembly GCF_036365525.1. NCBI lineage: Eukaryota > Metazoa > Chordata > Chondrichthyes > Heterodontiformes > Heterodontidae > Heterodontus > Heterodontus francisci. The sequence goes on from NC_090371.1 coordinate 182,291,746, forward strand.
CAACACATCCCATCTCACCCGCACCCCCTTCCCACCAACACCTCCCATCTCACTTGCACCCCATCCCATCAACACATCCCATCTCACCCGCACCCCCTTCCCACCAACACTTCCCATCTCACCGGCACCCCTTCTCACCAACACTTCCGATCTCACCCGCACCCCATCCCACCAACTCTTCCGATCACACCTGTACCCCCATCCCACCAACACTTCCCATCTCACCAGCACCCCCTTCCCACCAACACTTCTGATCTCACCCGCACCCCATCTCACCAACACTTCTGATCTCATCCACATCCCCATCCCACCAACACTTCCGATTTCATCCACACCCAATCACACCAACACATCCGATCTCACTGACACCCCCATCCCACCAACACTTCCCATCTCACCTGCACCCCATCCCACCAACACTTCCCATCTCACCGGCACCCCCATCCCACCAACACTTCCCATCTCACCGACACCCCATCCACCAACACTTCCCATCTCACCGGCACCCCCATCCCACCAACACTTCCCATCTCACCGACACCCCATCCACCAACACTTCCCATCTCACCGGCACCCCCATCCCACCAACACTTCCGATCACACCTGCACCCCCATCCCATCAACACTTCCCATCTCACCGGCACACCCATCCCATCAACACATCTGATCTCACTGACACCCCCATCCCACCAACACTTCCCATCTCACCTGCACCCCATCCCACCAACACTTCCCATCTCACCGGCACCCCCATCCCACCAACACTTCCCATCTCACCGACACCCCATCCACCAACACTTTCAGTGCTGTATCTCTCTGACTCTGACTCTGACTCTGACTTCCCATCTCATCGGCACCCCCATCCCACCAACACTTCCGATCCCACCTGCACCCCCATCCCACCAACACTTCCCATCTCACCTGCACCCCATCCCACCAACACTTCCCATCTCACCGGCACCTCCATCCCACCAACACTTCCCATCTCACCGACACCCCCATCCCACCAACACTTCCCATCTCACCGACACCCCATCCACCAACACTTCCCATCTCACCGGCACCCCCATCCCACCAACACTTCCGATCACACCTGCACCCCCATCCCATCAACACTTCCCATCTCACCGGCACACCCATCCCATCAACACATCTGATCTCACTGACACCCCCATCCCACCAACACATCCCATCTCACCCGCATCTCCATCCCATCAACACTTCCCATCTCACCGGCACACCCATCCCATCAACACATCTGATCTCACTGACACCCCCATCCCACCAACACTTCCCATCTCACCCCTGCTATGACCTCCAATTTTGCGTCTAGTCTCCAGTCTTCCTTCTGGCCTCCAATAACCCTCTAATTCCCGCCTCTGATCTGTCTAGTGAGCACCCCCTGCCCACCGATCTACCCCAACCCTGGACTCCAATCTGGCTCTGAACTCTGATCACCTCCAACCCCAGTCTCCAATCTTCCTTGTGGCCTCCGATCACCCCCTACCCTGACCTGATGCCTGGCTCCAGACCTCGATTACATGTTGCTCCTGCCTTTAGTGTTGCCCAACTCTGGATTCCGATCTTCCTCCCCACCCCGCACCACCCCAAACCTCTCCAACTATCTCTGACTTCTCCACATACCACACACACTAGCTGCAGCCTGGTGCCGAAGGCCTCTTGCCTGACAGGCAGCCAGCCAATCAACCTGACTGACTGTGACCTGGAAACGGAGTTACAGAGTGGTAATCAGGATTTGCCATTAAATTCAGCAGGAACTTGGGAAAACCCGTTCTTCTGGATTTCCCAATTTCAGAATAGCCACCATCAACCCCCTGCCAGCTTCCTACTTCTCAGCCCTCCAGTTAATGTCCTGGCCTATAAATCAGGGTTCAAAGTCGTTTGAGTTACTGGTAGCATCAAAGGTGGATTGAGTTAAATATTTTCCTATGGTTTTTGGGCCCTGATATTTGCATTTCCATTTTACAATAATGCTGCTGTAAAATATTCTGCAGCATATTCTTTTGGGATAATATTCAAAAGCTTATAGGTTACAGTAAATGATTAAAATATTTGTGAATTTTCCTTTGCTTGTAAAGAGCATACGGACTGCAAGAACCGATCGAACAGTAATCTGCTTCGAAGTTCATCTGTTTGAATATTAACATTAATGCTTAACTCATTTGTATGAAATGCTTTTGTTCCCTCCTTGAACAGAGATATTGGCCCAAATAATTTGTTGATAGGCCAATATTTGAAAAGTTTGAGTCTTTGAATATTTGTAAGGCAGAGGTAGATAGATTCTTGATAAGAAAGGGGGTGAAAGGTTATTGGGGGTAGGTGGAAATGTGGAGTAATCAGTTCAGCCATGAACTTATTGAATGATGGAGCAGGCTCGAGGGCCGAGTGGTCTTCTCCTGCTTCTAATTCGTATGTTTGTATCTTTAATTGTAAGGAAATGCTGTTGAATAATTTTGTCACATCCTGACCTTTATTTCATACATATGGCATTTAGAGGTTTGCTTCAAAACTAATTCAGGATATTTAATAAGCCAAACAGCATACTGCAGCATCAACACATGCGAATGGAATATCATCACCTTCAAAACTCAACAAAAAGTCCTCCATCAATGGCAAATATTACCTTATTCACAAAGATTTTTACCAAAAACTGTAATTGTTCATAAAAATAATATCGGGTGTGTCTTCTTTCAGGGAATTGGATTTTAGCGTATAGTATAACTGGCAACGTGTAAGCTTCAGTTACATAACCAATCAGTAGTAATGCATAACTCAGAAACCCATTGCCAATTTAAAGGTCATGTATGACTGAGTAATATGTAAGATTTTTGGTGTCCGATTGTATTTTAGCAAATTTAGACAGCACAATCCAGACCTTAAGATTGTTCTTAATTAGCTTTTATTGCTTTCCCTCTAAAATGTAAAGGAATTGTCAACCCATGGGGCTTTCTGAAATTTCTGGATGCATGTGGTGTTGTCAGTATTTTCCTTCCCATACCCTTTCATAAATTGTATGGCTTGAAGGAATAAAATGGAAAAAAAATGTAAACCCAGCAAAGGGATGAAATTCCTCTTTTAACGTAAACCAAGATATTGGGCTGAATTTTACCAGCCCCCCGAAGTCGAAGGTCATGGCAGGGGGCCGGGAAATGCCTCTGGAAGAGGTCCACCATGGGTCTCGACGCCGGGAAGGCCCCACCCCATATAATCGGCGGTGGCAAGGCCTCATGGCAGCCCCCCCGGTCACTTGGCAACGGGGCTGGAATTTAAATATGTTAATGGATGCGAGTGACTGAATTAATGCCTTACCTGCAGCCGCCAGCTGTCCTGCTCCAATATTCCAGTCGGTTGCCGGGACTCCCGTGCCTTCGGATCTCCGTCCGGAAATCCGATGCGGGACACTGGCGGGGGGTTGGGGGGGGGAGGTCGGGTATCAGGGCGGGAGGGGGGAGCGGGCTCAAACTAATGTGATTGGTGGAGGGGGGTGGTGGGTAGGGGCAAAGTAAAAAAGTTTGTGAACTTTGGCGGGGGGAAGGTCAGGTACACAAGGTAAGTATTTTGTGGGGAGAGAGGGCAAGAAATGAATGTGTTGCTATTTGGGGGGGGGGGGGGAAGGTGGTGGGAGAGGGGCTGGAAACATGTATGTAACTTTTAAAAATCAATTTTATTTAACTTTCCCTTTAAAAATTGAAATTACATTGAAGGGCTGGAAGCCCTTTAAAAATGCGCAATGGTGCCGGACGCTGTTGCCGGGATCGGAGCGCCCCTTGCACGAGCTGGTAAAATTCAGCCGCTTGCCTTTTTTCCATAATGGTCATTGACAAAATTGTGTTCTCAGAAATCACATATATCAAAGCTACCTGTTAAAGTTTGTCATTAAAAAGGAACATCATTCTTAAAGTGTCCAAAAGAATTTGATGAGATGTTGTAATAATGAAATTGTCTCCACCAGATGATTGTCGAATCTGCCGGAAATTTCAATAAAGCTAAAGTAAAAACAAAGATCACCCCATAATACAGGCTAATATAAAAGCAAAATACTGCGGATGCTGGAAATCTGAAACAAAAACAAGAAATGCTGGATTCACTCAGCAGGTCTGGCAGCATCTGTGGAAAGAGAAGCAGAGTTAACGTTTCGGGTCAGTGACCCTTCTTCGGAACCAGGCTGCCCACTTTTGCTCCATGCAATCCTCCCAGGCAATTATTTGCATCCAAGTGTAAAATTAGAAAATCCACCGAATGTCTGTACATTTTTTGAGTTGCTGTATAAAAATATAGATACAATATAGTTAAACATTTATTTTAAAGATTTTTGTAAAAAATATTTAAGACTATTGCTTCATATTACAATTCTTCAAATAGTTGCCTGTGTAGAATATTCTTAGCTTTTGTGAAGTGAAACCATGTGAATAGAATATTTTCCAGTTAAGTGTAGAAATTTACCATTCAAAATAAAGAGGTGATTATATTTGATGTCACTTTTACTATTATATGGACAATAAGATGACTCATTAGTGATGGTTGACCCACAAACCACAGCAAAAAGTTAATACGTTCAATGTAGCTGCTTGTGTAAGTAACTAAGGTTGAGTCTCCAAGGAACAAAATATTTAGCTTTTCTTCTGTGGTGCTGCCATCGGCCTCTGTGTTTTTGCTGCCTTTTCTTCCAGATTTCTCTTGTCGTGGGTTGGTGGAGAAGGGAAGTTGGCTATTTGTTTCTTTTTGCACTTTCAGCTCCTCTAGCTTGTTTTGTAAGGTGCTTTTGTTTAGCTCTAGGATGCTGTGCCTGAAAAGACTCATTGTACCGACAAAATGCAGAATCGGTGCAGTTACAATTCCATGATTGCTTGTTTCTATTTCTCCTTTTCCCTTTAAGAAATGTCGTGCCTTAACATATTGTCATGCTCGGCCCCCACCTGCCAAGAATGAGGCACATTAATTTTGTCATGAACATTGATTTTAAACTGTTACTGGAAGAAAGGACTTGTTAAACAGATCAGCCGTGGCTAGAAAAGATATTTGCATATTAACAGACAGTGGTCAGAATTTTATGCCACCCCAGCGGGTCGGATGGTGGCGTGGGGGCAGCGTAAAATTGAACGACAGGCTCCGGGAGTCCTACTGGCCTCGATTCCGCCTCCGGACAAGTTTACGGAGCTCAGGCGGGGGGGGGGCAGGGGGTGGGAAACGGCCCGCCCACCCAAGGCCAATCAAGACCCTTAAGTGCCCACTTAACGGCCACTTAAGGGCCCTCGCCCACCTCCACAGGTATTTTACCCATGGTAAGAGGGTGTGCTGGGGACGTGAAAGGCCGCCCAGCGATAGCTGCTGACCTTTCTGCACCCAGGGGGGCATGGCAGTCGGGCACAGGGTGCCCGATTGACGGCCGCCCCGGCCTCCCAACCCACCCCCAGGATCCAAGACGCCCCCCTCCCCCCAAACGACCACCCTAGCCTCATCAGCGCATGACCCCTGGTGAGGCAACCCAAACTGACCCACTCTCTCAGGTCCATGGCGTCGGCTGGGCTGCAGTCCCAGCAGTGGCCACTGCTCCCGGTGACGCTGCTGAGACTAAGAGCTGCCAGCCCGCTGAGTGGCCAGCAGTTCACTGAGGCGGGACCTCCTCCCTCAAGTGGGTGGAAGTCCCACCTCGGGCCAATTAAAGCCTGGGGATCTGTAAAATATGGGACGGATCCCCAGGCTGGGCAGGAGCGGGTTCGTCACCAACATTTACGTTAGAGTCCAGCTCCCGTCTGCCCACTGTAAAATTCCGGCCAGTGTTTGGAAGGAAAAATCTGCCATTCCCTGACACATTCAAACCACAATGGACTTTTGATCATCGGCTGTTGGAGGTGGGGGAGCTCGCATTCCAGGTTGACTGCTAAGATGGCTGAATACACAAATGAACATGGTCAAACCAGCTAGTCACATGACTAACCTGCTGGGCAACCTGTGTTTATTGAATTTGTACAAACAGTTTGGGCAGAAAGTTGTTTGCTCCTGGACTGAGAAGCTCTCTCTCCTGTCTGCTCCCATCTCTTTCTCACAAGCCTCTGAATCCACTGAAGCCACATGAACCCCAAGAGAGAAAAGTCTCCTACAGTGAACAAGGTTTAAGAAGAATACTGGGCCCCAATGAAAAGCAAGATCTATCTACAATCAAGGACTCTACTGTGAGCTCGAAGAACCGTAACAACAACTCTTCAGATATTGCCTCAAACATTTCCACTTTATTTTTCTTCGACTCTTTCCTGTCTCTATTTGCATGTGTGTATCGCGTATGCATGCTAGCATGGGGCACGGCATGTATCTGTAGGCGTTAACCAAATTTAAGTTTAAGTTTAATAAATTTCAACTTTTCTTCTTTAAAACTAAGAAAACCTGTTTGTGCTGGTTTCTTTGCCTTATAATTGGAAAGCGGTGAACAAGGATTCACTAAGGGGGAGCTAAAAACACAGTGTGTTTAAAATTAAACCCTGTTACAGTAAGACTAGGTGAAGGCTGAAAGGGAACCCTAGACCTCTTTCTCACCTGGTCGTAACAATATCTATATGTTACTTTTGAATCTATAGACTTCAAATTTAAAATAGTTTTTCAGTATTATACATCGTTTTTCGGCCGGCACAGACACGATGGGCCATGTGGCCTCTTTCTGTACCTTAAACTTTCTATAATTTTATCATTTGTTGCATTTAATGCAGCTGATTTTCTTGTATTCTTTATGCAATCTATGAAGTGAGGTGATTTCAATATAATTCGCCACAGTTGTCCCCAATATGCCATTCACTGTCCATGGTCTGATAATGGCACCTCAGCTAGATTTTCCTCAGTAGCCGACTTACCTCAGGCAGAGCATCAAGACCGCACTTCTGTCTGCCAGTGTTACACTGCCGACAACCAGTGCAATTATCCTTGTACTATTAGTACCCTCTGTAGGCAGTAGTGAGCAGGAAAAGTCAGTGCTGCTGCGCCAACTGATAGAGTCAAGCCAATCAAATATGTGTGAAACAATGTGACTTGCTGTAATATCTATATAATAAAAATCTTAAATATACTTTTAAAATACTTAAAATAAATTTACCTGGCTCTTCGTCTCTTGTGGCCTTTAGTTCTGCAATGCCTCTGATCCAATGCAAAAAGGCCTCAATGCTTTTTCCAGAGAGGCATTCTTTTCAAGAGGTAAATTAGGGAAGGAGATTGGCTGGTTCACTAAGGCACGGCCTCTTGCCATCATTTAAACACAGTGGAGTGAGCCAGCTGTGGGCATTGAAGTTCACTGCTAGCAAGAGCAGGAGGAAAATCTGTGATGCAGGCTTTTGGAACGTGTCAGACAGTAGGTCTCCTGCCCCATTTTTTCTCTCTCTGAGCTTGCCTGAAAATGGTTGGATTCCTGGGGAAAATCTGAGCCATTTCCTTTAGAATCATATGCCTGGATTTTCTTCTGGGGTGGGATTTTCCACCAGAGCATGGTTCCACCATGACCTCAACCCATTTTCTTGGGTTTGTGCTGCTACTAAAGGCAGAGCAGGCTCCCAGCGGGATCCCCATCAGCAAGGGGGTACTCGCCATTACTGGAGAATGTTACAGCAGATTTCTGTCTGTAGTGCGACACTTGCTGGAGAACCAGAAGAGGCCCAACGAGATGAGGAAGTTGGAGTCCAGGTCCCAAGAAGGAACTAGGGCCTGAGGAGAGGGAGAGGCTTCTCTCCTCCTAAAAAGGCTTCACTGCAACTTTGGTTGCGACTTCAAACATTAAAATCCCTGCACTCACGGCTTTCTTTGACAGTTAGCAAACTTTCAAACCAGGCATAATTCCTCGAACACTGCTGGATGTGGGGTCAGGATCGACCCATCATTTTTCTAAAAAAAAATTAAATTGGCCCCTAACAGCTTTTTTCATACTGAATAGTCACGACACACGTAAGGAATTTTGTGAGGGCAGCAGGAGCAGAAATGGAGCAGTGGAAAGCCCGAAGAATAGGGACGGACGTACTGACCTGGGAATCCGCGTCTCCGGATTTTGTCAGCGGCAGGAAAGCTCCAAGGTGGCGTCACCGCCCCGATGTGGCGCGACTGCAATTTAAATTGCTAAACAGATCATTTCAATACATTTGAATTGAAGTGATTGTAATTCAATGAGGGGTTTGGAATTTAGTCAATGGCAGGTGGGAATCACGTGTCTTCTGATTCCTGGCTGTTGAAAGGTGGTGACACCGAGGCAAGGCCTCAGTGCCTCTGTGGGAAAGCAGCCATAGAGTGCACAGTGGATAGGGGAAGAGGGGGAGCAGAGGCCATTGTCAGCCTATAGCGCCTCAGGTGACAGGGCCGGGTGGGCACATTCTCGGGTGACAGGGCCGGGTGGGCGCATTCTCGGGTGACAGGGCTGGGTGGGGTCATTCTTGGGTAACAGGGCTGTGTGGCTTTATTCACAGGTGACAGGGCCAGGCGGCTCATTCTTGGGGGACAGCACTGGGTGGCCATTTTATCAGGTGACAAGGCTGGGAGGGCACAGTCTCGGGTGTTGGGCTCTTTACAAGAGTGGCCACTGAGGAGCAACAATGCGTATTCCGAGGGGAGTAGCAAAGGGAAAGGTGCCAAGGCAAGTTTGTCTCTGCAAGGATAGCGCTCTGGAGGGCTAACAATCAACTGCCGTGGGTCACATACGCCCAGTCTTTGTGGACCCCCATGTTGAATAGTAGCAGTTCAGAGGGAGGGAGGACCAGTGTGTAGCTGCACCCTCCATGAAGCTCCAAGAAGAGGGTGGCAGCAGCAAGCCATGCCAAGAAGGGGCAACCTGCGCCACAGAGTGTACTGGACTCATCTGAGCTACCTCCAAATGTCCAAGCAGCAGTGTCAGCGAAGATTGGGGCTCTCCAGGAAGGGTGTCACTGACTTATGAGCCATGCTGCAGGACAAGTTGCGACCTATGGGCTTCGGTGGGCACCAAATGCCCGTGGCCCTGAAGATCACCATGGCACTTAATTTTTACTCGTCCGGTTCTTTCCAGAGATCCACCGGGGTCATGTGTGATATCTTCTAGGGAGCAGCCCATTGGTGCATCAAGGATGTGACCAATGCCCTGTTGAAGAGGCCAGTGATTATGTGCACTACTGGACCGACCCTGATTGTCAGACGGAGAGGGCTATCGGGTTCGGGGCTATCGCTGGATTTCCCCAGGTGCAAGATATGATAAATTGCACACAAGACTCCCACGGAGCAGACAGCTGCCTACACCAATAAGAAGGGCTTCCATTCCATCAAAGTTCAACTGGTCTGCGACCACCGAAAGCATTTCCTGCAGGTGTGTGCCTGCTTCCCGAGAAGCAGCCACGAAGCCGACATGCTTCAACAGTCCCAGATGCCACAGTTTTTCAGTCCCAGATGCCCCCCCACTTGTCTTCAGGGATGGATTCTCGGGGATGAGGGCTACCCATTGAAGACATGGCTACTGACGTTTGTGAGGAACTCTCACACTGCAGCAGAGGAGGGGTACAACACTTGCCATAACTCCACCCAAGTGACCATCGAGCAGGCGATTGAGCAGCTGAAGATGCAATTTCAGTGCTTGGATCGATCCAGTGCAGCCCTGCAGTATACCCCAGCAAGGGTCTTGCGTATTGTGGTAGTCTGCTCTGCTCTGTACAATCTAGCACTGCAGAGTGGGAATGACCTGCATGAAGAGAACATGATTGATCGCCAGTCCTGATCCGACGAGGAAGATGTGGAAGTGGATAATGAACAGACACCACGGGATATTGATTCACTTACAGCAGAGACCAGGGCCATTGTGAGTGCACAAGGGATGTAAGAGACAATCTCATCCATACCCGGTTCCTGCCACAATGATGGCCTCCAAAAATGGACTCGATGAAGATTCACCTCACTGTATTCTACCTGTCAGCTCCTTTCTATCTCGATTCTGTGCCTAGTGCAAGCTGCACCACCCAGTATGGCACATCTGAGACACTGACCAAACGTGGCCTGTGCCTACACTGGCAGCCCATTGAGGGAGCAAGGCTGATAGCAGCATTTCACAATTCAGGCTTGAAAGAGTGAGCATTTTACAAAAATGCATGTGAACACTATGAAAAAAGTGCAGAGAACAATACAAGGGCAGAAGTAATACATGCCTAAATCCCCAAGTGCATCTAAGTACTTTTCTTTATACTTGTTCATGTGGTTCCACACGGTGTGACCCCTGGCAGCTGAGGTGGAGGCAGGCTACTAATCATGCTGCCTCTTGGCCTGTGATGACGTCCTCCGGATGCCTGAGGCCTGGAGGGCCCCGGCTGCCTGAGGGTTTCCTGCACAGGTACAGGACTCTCCTAAGGCATTGTGGCTACTGGAGCTGGGCCCACTGGCGGAGGGTGTAAGGAACCGTTGCCAACGCTCGGAGCGCTCTGAGGTGAGCCCCCAGATATGGAGGTCAGCCTCTCCTCCTCCCTTTCAAGGCTCACTTGAACCTCCCTGCTGACTAGAGAAGGACGAGGACCTGGAGAAGACTCTACCTTCTCTTGTCTTGTCTTTCTGCATTGAGCTCATGGCCAAGGAGATGGTGTGCTGGTCTGCACACATCTGCAGTATCTGGTTCTTCATGAGGGTTACCAATCTTTCGATGGAGGAAGCCATGCGCTCACATGCCTGAGACATGGCAGCACTCATGGCATGGATAGACTCCTCTATCATCCACTCATGGCCACGCATTGTCTCTGGCAGCTCCACCAGATGTTGCCTTACCTCTCTGCAACTCCAACATGTCCTGTGCTGTCAACACCAGAGGCTCGTCATCAGCCTGGGGCTCAACATGGGCCTGGCCACCCAAAGTCCTCTGACTGTCAGTGGCCTCGTCGGTCATAGACTCCATCAGCTGCTTGGGCGCATGTGTGGTGCTCTCACCAGCTTGTGACCCTGAATCTAATGCCGGGCACATACACACCAAGGTGAAGGCATCTGTGCTGCTGGAAGGTGCAGGAGAATTGTGTGACAGTGCATCCCCTGACTGCTCCACCTTAGAGGTCCACAGCTGTCCCCCTGTCATAGCGTCAGCGTGAGTCTCCTGTGGGCAACTACCTGCATGAGAGAATACAAACATTAGGTTGTTCAGATCTCCTCATGCCAACAATGCATGGTGTGGATCTCCAGAACTGTGGTGGAGGACACATGCACAAAATCCTTGCTCTTGTGCAGAGACTCCAGTCTCTCCAACCGCTGGTCCAGAGCCTCCTCCTCAGCCAGCGACAGAGGCCAAAGATCTGAGATGCTCCCAGCAGTCCTTGAGATGCTATGGGCTCGTTTGTCCTGTTGGTACCTGGGATCTTGATGTAGTGGCCATTTCGGAGACATGGGTAGAGCAGGGGCAGGAATGGATGTTGCAGATTCCGGGATTTAGATGTTTCAGTAAGAACAGAGAAGATGGTAAAAGAGGGGGGGGGGGGTGTGGCATTGTTAATCAAGGAGAGTATTACAGCGACAGAAAGGACGTTTGAGGACTCGTCTACTGAGGTAGTATGGGCTGAGGTTAGAAACAGGAGAGGTGAGGTTACCCTGTTGGGAGTCTTTTATAGACCTCCGAACAGTTCCAGAGATGTAGAGGAAAGGATAGCGAAGATGATTCTCGACAGGGGTGAGAGTAACAGGGTAGTTGTTATGGGGGACTTTAACTTTCCAAATATCGACTGGAAATACTATAGTTCGAGTACTTTAGATGGGTCAGTTTTTGTCCAGTGTGTGCAGGAGGGTTTTCTGACACAGTATGTAGACAGGCCAACCAGGGGCGATGCCACATTGGATTTGGTACTGGGAAATGAACCCGGCCAGGTGTTAGATTTAGATGTAGGTGAGCACTTTGGTGATAGTGATCACAATTCGGTTAGGTTTACCTTAGCGATGGGCAGGGACAGGTATATACCGCAGGGCAAGAATTATAACTGGGGGAAAGGAAATTATGATGCGATTAGGCAAGATTTAGGATGCGTAGGATGGGGAAGGAAACTGCAGGGGATGGGAACAATCGAAATGTGGAGCTTATTCAAGGAGCAGCTACTGCGTGTCCTTGATAAGTATGTACCTGTGAGGCAGGGAGGAAGTTGTCGTGCGAGGGAGCCGTGGTTTACTAAAGAAGTTGAAGCGCTTGTCAAGAGGAAGAAGAAGGCTTATGTTAGGATGAGACGTGAAGGCTCAGTTAGGGCGCTTGAGAGCTACAAGCTAGCCAGGAAGGATCTAAAGGGAGAGCTAAGAAGAGCAAGGAGAGGACACGAGAAGTCATTGGTGGATCGGATCAGGGAAAACCCTAAGGCTTTCTATAGGTATATCAGGAATAAAAGAATGACTAGAGTTAGCTTAGGGCCAATCAAGGATAGTAGTGGGAAGTTGTGTGTGGAATCAGAGGAGATAGGGGAAGTGTTAAATTAATATTTTGCGTCAGTATTTACAGTAGAGAAAGAAAATGTTGTTGAGAATACTGAGATTCAGGCTACGAGGCTAGATGGGATTGAGGTTCACAAGGAGGAGGTGTCAGCAATTTTGGAAGGTGTGAAAATAGATAAGTCCCCTGGGCCAGATGGGATTTATCCTCGGATTCTCTGGGAAGCTAGGGAGGAGATTGCAGAGCCTTTGTCCTTGATCTTTATGTCGTTATTGTCGACAGGAATAGTGCCGGAAGACTGGAGGATTGCAAATGTTGTCCCCTTGTTCAAGAAGGGGAGTAGAGACAGCCCTGGTAATTATAGACCTGTGAGCCTTACTTCGGTTGTGGGTAAAATGTTGGAAAAGGTTATAAGAGACAGGATTTATAATCATCTTGAAAAGAATAAGTACATTAGAGATAGTCAGCACGGTTTTGTGACGGGTAGGTCGTGCCTCACAAACCTTATTGAGTTTTTCGAGAAGGTGACCAAACAGGTGGATGAGGGTAAAGCAGTGGATGTGGTGTATATGGATTTCAGTAAGGCGTTTGATAAGGTTCCCCACGGTAGGCTATTGCAGAAAATACGGAAGTATGGGGTTGAAGGCGATTTAGAGCTTTGGATCAGAAATTGGCTAGCTGAAAGAAGACAGAGGGTGGTGGTTGATGGCAAATGTTCATCCTGGAGTTTAGTTACTAGTGGTGTACCGCAAGGATCTGTTTTGGGGCCACTGCTGTTTGTCATTTAGAATTTAGAACATTACAGCGCAGTACAGGCCCTTCGGCCCTCGATGTTGCGCCGCCCTGTGAAACCATCTGACCTACACTATTCCATTTTCATCCATGTGTCTATCCAATGTCCACTTAAATGCCCTTAAAGTTGGCGAATCTACTACTGCTGCAGGCAGGGCGTTCCACGCCCTTACTACTCTCTGAGTAAAGAAACTACCTCTCACATCTGTCCGATCTCTATCACGCCTCAACTTGAAGCTATGTCCCCTCGTGTTTGCCATCACCATCCGAGGAAAAAGACGCTCACTATCCACCCTATCTAACCCTCTGATTATCTTATATGTCTCTATTAAGTCACCTCTCCTCCTCCTTCTCTCCATTTTTATAAATGACCTGGAAGAGGGTGTAGAAGGGTGGGTTAGTAAATTTGCAGATGACACTAAGGTCGGTGGAGTTGTGGATAGTGCCGAAGGATGTTGTAGGGTACAGAGAGACATAGATAGGCTGCAGAGCTGGGCTGAGAGATGGCAAATGGAGTTTAATGCGGAAAAGTGTGAGGTGATTCACTATGGAAGGAGTAACAGGAATGCAGAGTACTGGGCTAATGGGAAGATTCTTGGTAGTGTAGATGAACAGAGAGATCTTGGTGTCCAGGTGCATAAATCCCTGAAGGTTGCTAACCAGGTTAATAGGGCTGTTAAGAAGGCATATGGTGTGTTAGCTTTTATTAGTAGGGGGGTCGAGTTTCGGAGCCACGAGGTCATGCTGCAGCTGTACAAAACTCTGGTGAGACCGCACCTGGAGTATTGCGTGCAGTTCTGGTCACCGCATTATAGGAAGGATGTGGAAGCTATGGAAAGGGTGCAGAGGAGATTTACTAGGATGTTGCCTGGTATGGAGGGAAGGTCTTACGAGGAAAGGCTGAGGGACTTGAGGTTGTTTTCGTTGGAGAGAAGGAGGAGGAGAGGTGACTTAATAGAGACATATAAGATAATCAGAGGGTTAGATAGGGTGGATAGTGAGCGTCTTTTTCCTCGGATGGTGATGGCAAACACGAGGGGACATAGCTTCAAGTTGAGGGGTGATAGATATAGGACAGATGTGAGAGGTAGTTTCTTTACTCAGAGAGTAGTAAGGGCGTGGAACGCCCTGCCTGCAGCAGTAGTAGATTCGCCAACTTTAAGGGCATTTAAGTGGACATTGGATAGACACATGGATGAAAATGGAATAGTGTAGGTCAGATGGTTTCACAGGTCGGCGCAACATCGAGGGCCGAAGGGCCTGTACTGCGCTGTAATGTTCTAAAAAAAACTCTAAAAGTGGAAAGAGCAACATAGTAAGACTTTGCAGGAAGAGCAACAGAGCAGTTATGCTAGTGGCAGCCCCTCATCCATTGATGGGGTTTCCTACATGGCTTATCCTCATGTCCGCTCTCAGGGACATAATGGGGGTGAACTGTGAAAGATGGCCGAGATGCAGCAATGCATTGCCAGGATGTGATGTTGCCTCACTCCCTAGCCGCCATCTTTGTGGTCGCTCCCTCACCATGTAACGCTCTGTCCCATATAGCCACATGCAAACCCCTAAGAGGAGAGAGTTATGGAGGACTCACCTTGGCAGAACAAAGGAGGTCATTGACTCTCTTCCAACACTGGACCCAGTTGCATTGGGTGAACCCATGGATGCTGACCTCCTGCTATCTCCGTCCAGGCTTGCTTGGCCAGACAGGAGGGGCTCCTGCCAACCTTAGAAAGAGGCCGCCTGCTTTCCTTTTGCAGCCTGGATGAGAATCTCCAGGGAGGCATCACTAAATTGTGGGGCCACCTGGTGTCTTGCCTCAGCCATGGCGTCAGGTTGCTCCTGCTCCATCCCAATGATGATACATCCTTCTACGGGGATGGGATGGGAGGAGGGGGTCCAGGAGTTCCAACAGCTCTTCAGCTGGGTCCAGGAGCACTCCTGCTTCAACTGCCTCACTGAATGGCAGCAATACAAGCAGGGCTGGCAGCGCTTTAAATATGGAACCAGCATCTGTGTTCGAGTCAACTGACGCCACAATCACTGCCTCCAAGCCATCCCCGTCGCTTGGCTGGACGGACCCGTGCCTCCATCATGGTAAGTGCCACCCGCCATGTGATCACGGTTGCCCAGTCACACACATCACAGGTGTCAACGGCACCCGCTTCCAGGTCTGCCGTCGGGTCTCGTGATGGGGTCACTAAATACCGCCCTTGGCAAAGTTCTACAGAGTCAAAGACTTTTGCCTATTTCCTTCATAGGATAAAAATCCATATTTTATGTGTCATCAGCCAATTGCAAAGGTTGCATGCATGCACAAGAATGAACTCTGAACTCCATGTGCTGCAAGACTGACACTCCAGTGCAATACTGAGGGAGCACTGCACTATTGGAAGTGCCATCTTTTGGATGAGACATTATACCAAGCTTCTATCTGCTTGCTAAGGTGGATGTAAAAGATCCCATGGCACTATTTCAAAGAAGAGCAAAGAAGTTATCCCTGGTGTTCTGGTCAATATTTATCCCTCATCAACACCACAAAAACAGATTATCTGGTCATTATCACATTGCTGTTTGTGGGAGTTTGCTGTGCGCAAATTGGCTACCATATTTCCTGCATTACAACAGTGACTACACTTCAAAAGTACTTCATTGGCTGTAAAGCACTTTGCAATGTCCAGTGGTTATGAAAGGCGCTTTATAAATGGAAGTCTTTCTTTATGTTTATTTTCCAGAACAGGAAAACATTAAACAAGAAGGCGACAAATACCCAACTCTATCTCTATTTAGCACGATATCTATATTTTGTGTCAGCTTTGTTAATTGTTTAGCTTCTAGTCGCTACTTCTAGGAGGGACTCTCTGAATGAGACAAGGTTGTGTGGTTGGTGGCTGGGGAGGTTTGCCCAGACCATTGGAAGATGGGATGACTCTCATCTCAGTGAAGTTGTCCCAACTTCCAGAAGTCTTTCTCTTGCATGTTAAAGGGTGCCAGTTCCTGTATAAGTCAGCTTTCCTGACATTCAAGTGATGATACAGAAAGAGTTAAGTAAGATATGCCTCTTTCATGGCTATAGGATGTGTATGGGAAACAGTGCTTTGGCTCATCTTGGCCACCTTTATAAGGTCATTGAAGCTCTGGAGACAATTTTTATTTGCCTGACCCACAGGGAGTGGGTTGGTCAGAAAGTCGTGGGGACCCTGCAATTCGGAATTCCCCCACACACTGTGGAGTTTTAATTCCACAGCATGTCCGTGGCACTACCGATGGGTTCCACGCTCAAAATCCAAGTCTGAGCAGGGAGCTGGTCTGTGAAGGCCGCAACAGCAGGTAAGTCCGCAAAGGGGCAGTGAGGGGTCTATTAAGGATGGGGGCTGGGAGGATGAGGATTGACTGGCGGGAAAGTAGGAGGGGACAATCAAAGGGGGTTTGATTGGGGGAAGAGGAGGGGGAGGAAGCAGTGAATTGGAGTGGGGATTGATTGTGGGGCGATCGATCAGAGGGGTTTGATCAGAGGGGAAGCCTCAGGGAGGGGCAGTCAGAGGCCTCAATAGAGGGGAGGAGATCGGAGGCCATGGGTGGGGGGGAGGGAAACAAATGCCTTGAGGGAGAGGTCAGATGACCCGGGAGGGGGGATTGGAGTTCAGAGGCTGAGGCAGGGGATCTGGGGCTTGGTGTTGGTGGGGGAGATCAGAGGCCTCTTGGTGTGATCAGAGACCTTGGAGGGGGGGACGATGATTACTGAGGCTCCTCAGGCAGGCATACTGCATCCAGGACGTAGGTGTGAAGGCACTTACCTGCTGAATCCTCACCTTAAAGAAGCTATTGGGTTTCCCGAAGCTCAGAAAACACAGCTGACAGCAGTTAAATTCCAAAAGTAGTGTTATGAATGCTGGACTTTTTTAACATGATTACGTTTTAATAGCTGTGATTTTTCAAAGTTTAAGATGGAGTCAGAGAAGTCAGGTGACCTCATATCTACTCTGCGTAAAGAGAGAAATCTTGGTTAACAGGACAATAGAGAAAACAGATCAAAAACGTTTTTTGAAAAGCAGCAACTGCAGGGGTATAGCACCTGAGGAGCAATGGGTTTCACCCTCCCAGACTTTTGAATCATAAACAAGGAGTCAGTGATTTTGAGGATGCAAATGTGCATGGCAGCTGCTAACACCTGGAAATAATGGAAAGCCCAGGTGGTACTGCTGAAGCCAGACTTGTGGATTTTGCATATTGAAAAAGGACAATGAGCTATTGACTTGTGATTCCAGATAAATTTAACAGATTTTCTGAAGGCAAACAGGCTGCAAGAAAGGCAGACAACCAGTGGTGGCAGCATCAAGGGAGAGATAGAGGGAACACCTGCTCTCAGAAAAAACTGATACAGTGAAAGGCTGCAAAGACTTGAAACTGTTTTGAAAGTTAATGTTTGAGGAGAAGTAAAAGACCAACAGGATCACCAGGAATTGCCTTAGATGTCCAGGTCAAAGGTGCTCGTAGAAGTGAGCAAGGAGGACATTGACTTTGAGAAAGATCTGGACAATCCAACCCATTGGAAGTGGGAAGAGCTTGGGACTTTTAACTGCAATGATTTCACCATCTTTAAGAACTGTGTAATGTATAAGTGTGGTGTGAGATTTTCAAGTGTTTTCATACCTAAAGAAAATACATTTCTTTGTAATTTGAAGTATCAGCTACTTAAAAAGTACCATTTAGTTAATGGGGATTTCTTTTAGTTTAGTTATTATAATAAGTCTCAAAACGTGAAATCTTGTCATGTAATTCTTTAAATTGGTCTGGGGAGTTCATATCTCATATTTTAACGTTAACAGTCTCACTGAGGTTATAACAGTAGAATAACAATAAGGCTCACAGCCTCATTATCATATGTAAAGTTCATCCCGCCTCCTTAGAGCAGGTTGGTCATCCATCCAACTTCCCACCTCGGTTAGAGCCAGAAATGGGCAGGTTGGAGGTGAGTTTGGGCCGGGAAACAGAATTCTCAGTCATTAGCCCCCCAACCACCTGACATAAACCCACCATTTTCTTTAGGTTAAATGACCCCTATCTCTGTGTGACAGTTGTTGGGGTGCTGGAGGTTGCGCTGACTCCTTCAAAAACATCTCCATAGGGCTGCATCATCCTGTTATGGGGATTCATGTCCTCAGTCCCTCGGAGTCTTTTCATGTCCTTCAGTATTTTTAAAATACCTTATTTAGTCCTGGCAATTTGCTCTCCTTTATCTTAACTAACTTCTCTAATACTTTCCTTTTTATTTATTACTATCTCTTTTATCAGTTTTAACCAATTCAGAATTTACCTCCTGTCTGATATTGTTCTCTTTTGTAAACACTAATGTGAAGCTTTTGTAACGTATCCCTGCCCATCACTACCCTCTCCTCTCAGGGGTACCACCTCATATTTAACAATTCTCTTCCTAACTGATTTGTACAATATTTTACTGTTATTTTTAATATTTTTTGAGATTCTATCCTCACACTTCCCCCTTGTTTTTCCTACCTGTCTTGTTTTATCTTATTTTCCCTCATATTTTATGTTATTTATATGCTCACAAGCCCTCACCTTCAATTTTAATTTGTTCCATCCTATTTACTTATCCATGGCATCCTGATACTTGAAGTAGGCTCCTGAGAAGCTCACACTGTGATTAATGTGGTCAAAATCTACTGGTGGTTTCACACTCTCAAGGGTGAATTTTATGTGCCCGGATTTCGGCAGTGGGTGAAAAAAATGGTGGCCTGCCCATGTGGGCCACATGGCGTGGAACCGCCGCAATTCTAAGCACAGTGGCTCATTTAAATAGCTGGGGTGGGCTGCCCCCTTGATCACGTGGAAGGGGCGAGCTGGCCGTCCCCGGCAATGGCTTCAGCTGCTTGTGTGTGGGTGCTAACACCATTTTTAAAGGGCTGTTAGCCCTACCAGCTAATTTAAATATTTCAAGGTAAGGTGAATAAAAATAAATAAGTACACTTCTTTTGCCCCTCTCCCACCCCTCCAATAACAATGAAATTAATTATTTGCCCTCCCACTCCAAAACACTTACCTTTACCATCTGACCTTCCCACCCTCCCCCCCAAAACAGCACAAACTTTCAACTACAACCCTTCCCACCATCCCCTACACCCATGACATTTATTTGACCCCATTTCCCCCCAGCCCCCCCCCTTCACTGATAAACTTACCACCTCCCGCCTCCCCAACAGTGTGGTTCCTCCTTTCCCTGGACGGGGATCCAAAGGTGTGGGAGTGCTGGCCACCAGGCTGAAAATCACAGTGGGACATCAGGCGGCGATGTGAATTTCATTTATTCATTCATTTTAATTTATTTACATATTGAAATTGGGGTACCATCAATGAATGGCGGGGAGGTCACCATGAGCCTCACTGCCACAGGTAATATTGGACCAGGCCCTTCTGGCATCAGCATGCATGGTGGCCCTATCCTGGAAGTATCTTCAGGTCCAACGCCCCCGCCACAGACCCTGATGCCTCGGGGAGAACAAAATCCAGCCCTCATAAGCAATTCCAGGCCTACATAGGCAGAATGGGAAAAGGATTGCTGCGAAAAATTATTCCCAGCTTCAGAAATCATTCCTAAAACCCTCAACATCATTCACACTCTCAAACCCTTCACTTCTGCCTGTCTCAGCTGATCATGGTAACAACTGTGCCTTTAAGTTCTCATTCCAACATACCCCGAGTGTATTGCAATAGTAAGAGCAGGAAACCCAGGGCTGCAATGACACTGACCCTCATTATAATATATGGCAGCAGAGAAGAGGAGGAATGATAAGGTGCATGAAAATTAATAAGTGCTCAATTTTGGGGTAGAAATGGCTTTCGCCCCATTTTGCTGGAAACAAGAGCTACTTGCTTTGATAATATTCTGAAATTATGCTGAAAACAGCATGGATGTTTCTTAGCCCTGAATGCCCTTAATCCTTATTATTGCAGTAAAATTACCATACAGAAAATACTCAACATTTCAATGAGTCTGCTGAGCCAACCCTTCAGAAGCTCAGGGTCTGTTATAAAACATTTTACATATCTTTATTACACTAAATAATCTTGACAACCCCGAATGACCCAAGCATTCAAATTCATCAAAGTAGAGCAAGATATAAGTTTGATACTGAATGAAAAATAGAAGCATTACTTAATTCAAACAGAGCTCTTAAAATTGACTCTGATTAATTCTGAGATTGGTTTTAATTTCAATAATAAGCAAATGCAGTTTTTTTTTCCTCAATTAGTTCTTTTGACACAGAGTACATCTGAGTCTGTCTGGGTTATTAATTAAATGCGTTAGTTTTATCTATTTATTAAATCAAAATAAGATAGTCAATTTGCTAAACTAAGGAGGAAGCCTGTGAGGGCATTAAGCACTACAAAACCTGGTCAGCATTTGAAGATCCTACTTTGCATCAACAATCGCAATAGTTTGATATTCTTTCATCCTTTTTGCTAAGTCAATATTATTGGTATTTTGGGAGTTCTATAACATACCAGCATCTTGGCCTAACAAGGCTGCCACAGCATGATGCTTACAAATTGGCTCATATCTCTGTACAGAAGGAGTGGATCAGAACAGTGCTTTTCACATGTGGACAATTTTAGCACTTGCAGAGCCAGCAGAAATCAACATGAGCCCTGCTGTGTAGATAAACTGTATAAAAACACACAAAAGAAAGCATCTGATCCATGTCTAATATGGGTAGCCAAAGTGTGAGAGGGTGAGAATACAAAGCGAAAAGGATAGCGATCAAAAAAAAAATTGGAAGAGATAGGGCTGCTCTGAGGGCAAATGGTGAGCAGCTGAGGGAGGCGCAAGTTCCACACTGAACTGGTTGGTTGACATGCTTCCATCTATGAAAGATGATGTACACGCAGCAAACAATACATTTAGGTGGGGTATCTTCTCTTGGTGCACCTTTGCTGATGGCTGTGAAGGCCAGGTTCTGCCACAGGTGCTGCACATGAAGCTGCCAAGTGATGGCTGTGAGTTGTTGTTTTTGACATTGTCGCATGTTGCCAAGCTGCTATAGCCACTGGTGTTCCATAGCAGTCCAGAGGATGTGACGCCATTTCCCTCTTTCACCAGCGAGTGACTCCCAAGTGTGATAGTCGATGTTTAGGGCTTTCATGTCACGCTTGCAAGCATCCTTGAAGCAGAGCTTTGGGCGCCCTACTGGTCGTCTGGCCCCGACTACCTCACTATACAGAAGGTCCTTGGGTGTGCGGCCGTCTTCCATCCTGTGGACGGGTCTGATCCACTGAAGCCACCTCTGTTTGATCAGTGCCAACACACTTGGGAGCTCTGCCTTTGAGAGGACTGCCACATTTGTGAATTTGTCCTGCCAGGATATACTCATAATGCATCGCAGACAGCAAAGATGGAAATTCTTGAGCTTCTTTTCTGGGAGCTGTAAGTCACCCTTGTTTCACAAGTTGCTGAGAACACAGGCCTTATAAACCATTAGCTTGGTCCTAAGGGTCAACTTGGTGTTATCCCATGTGCGTTTCACAAGTCAGCCAAAGGTGGTAGCTGCATTCCCTATGCAAGTATCGAGCTCTGCATCAAGGGACAGATTGTCTGTCACCATGGACCCAAGGTAACAGAATTTGCTAACCACTTCCAGTGGGGTGTTATTTAGTGTGATCGGGCGTGGAGATGCAACACGTTGTCCCATGACCACAGTTTTCTTGGCGCTTATAGTCAAGGAAAACAAGTTACAGACACGGGAGAGATAGTCCATGAGTCTTTGTAGCTGAGTTTCCATGTGAGCAACTAATGCTGGACTATTTCTCCATATTTTGTCTTTTTTTTTTGCAGTAGTAAACTGAGTGTGATCAGCAATCATTTTGTTCAAATAATCTATATACCATCCAAAACTATAATCCAAAAATTTCACTTTTCCGATGATGTCTATTTTCTGTTCTTTGCTTCATTTTCATGATATTGTTGGTCAAGGTGAACCAAATTCCAATTCCATTTTGTCCTCACAAAAACCTTTGAAAGGTCAATATTTATTGTTTACATCCTTCATCCCATGGTTTCTGCATTAAGTGTGATGTTATCTATTGAGCATTCTCCCCTCCTTTCCTGGAGATACCCATGCCGCGCTACAGTTCCAAGGCTGCTGCAGCTCTCCAGGGCTTTGCCCAAATTAATAAATTTTCATGCATGAATATCAAGAATTTATGAATGGTTCATTGCATTTTTAATTATAGAGCAAATAGGGTCATCTGTTCCAATGACCAAATTGGTTCATTTTATTTATTGACTGAATCATAGGGACATGATGACTGTTTTATGATTTCCAGAAACAGGAATTATTTTCCTTCTGTGTTAAAGTTTGAATTCTGACTCATTCTAATGCACTCATGTATTCTTATTTAGCATTGTTAATTGTGGGTATAATTGTAATATTGTTAAGTTTAACTGAAAGCTTTACTTTCAAGGAATCAAAAGAGTTAAAGCTTTTTGCCTAAGAGATCAAAAGCTGGAGTATGCTTTAGTTTGGGAGCTTGTTATGAATTCTGGGACATGATGAAATAAAGGGGCTTTATTTTGTGCTCTGCTTGAGATGTTACATTACAACATGTTATGATACAAGATACTGTCACAAGAAGATGTAGGAAAAGATAAAACTATGGACTGTGCCAGAAGCCAGAACTTTGTATGTTGAACCGATCAAAAATGTTCACAAGTAGTTTCTGTGAGAGTTCTCCAGTGGGAGATCATACAACCCCTTTAGAAATGGCATAAACAGCTAATACGGCGGGGTACTGGTGACAATCCTGTGGAATTTTAAACTCTCTGTGCTTAATATCCACCAATGAAAGAATATTTGTAGCCCAGCACAAAAATATGTTTAATCCACTAAACAATTATTGCAAGTAGGCATTTTCAATTAATTGCTGAAGGAAAATCTTTGAATTGCAAAAGATAAGAGCAGCTTATGTGAACTGCAAGTAAAATACCTAACAGGAAAAATGGTCTATGAAAATCTGAAATTGTAATTGTGAGCCTAAGATATGAATGTCAGCAGGATACACAACTGCAGAGGATATAACAGCCAGCTCAGATCCTGTCTTCACCTGATGTTCACACATGCATTTTCAAGCAGAGTTTATTGATTTGTCGAGATCATGAAAGTAGCCCAGAAACAATTAGGTTGATTTAAATTCTGTGGTGTTGGCATGCCTGTGTAAACTATTGAACCATGAAACCACCCCAATTCCATTCATGAAGGCCCTGACCCTGGAAATGTTTGCTAGTTAAAGTACGGGACAAAAATGAACAACTAACTGACCTTGAACACACTGTTATGTTTGAAAGAGTGAGCGCCTTTGGTCTGAGCATGCTCAGTTGGGTAGAGAGGTCATTAAAAGAGGAAATGGCTCATTGCTTTAGGACCTACCACAGGTTTAAAAAGAAGGAAAAACATAGAGGTTCAAAAGGAAAAGTATAAGAAGTGTTTATGCACCAACATGAAATATTTTTGTTACAATGAAATATAACATCAATGTCTACCAGGCGCCTTAATAATTGTCTCTTGGGTATAATTTCATCTGGTTAGTTAATCGTCTTGTACCATGTGAACGCTTCACTCTTGTCTGCAGAGAATTTCACTTTTTTAGTCAGATTAACAAGACTTTTGATGGTTGTTTCCTTTAACTGCTGATTGAGATGTATATAAAATCATAATGATTCAACAAAAGCAAAGGTAAACAGTTGGTCCAAATTAACATGGCTGAATTAGAAGCAGTGAAGAACTGAGGTAAGAAAGTCATATGAATCAGCAGCTAACAATGAGGAACATCAAGGCACAACTTAGAGCAAAGACTCAGGACACACACTGAAGACATCACAAGGCAAACATTGTATCTTGCATAAGCATTTAGGCAAATAAATGAAGTTTGTTCTCTGTGTGTCTGTGTTTTTTACACCCATACATGCACATGTACATACATTTTAGATACATAAATCTTCTTTGGGCCTCCTTATCTCGAGAGACAATGGATACGCGCCTGGAGTTGGTCAGTGGTTTGTGAAGCAGCGCCTGGAGTGGCTATAAAGGCCAATTCTAGAGTGACAGGCTTTTCCACAGGTGCTGCAGAGAAATGTGTTTGTCGGGGCTGTTGCACAGTTGGCTCTCCCCTTGTGCCTCTGTCTTTTTTCCTGCCAACTACTAAGTCTCTTCGATTCGCCACATTTTAGCCCCGTCTTTATGGCTGCCTGCCAGCTCTGACGAACGCTGGCAACTGACTCCCACGACTTGTGATCAATGTCACAGGATTTCATGTCGCGTTTGCAGACGTCTTTATAGCGGAGACATGGACGGCCGGTGGGTCTGATACCAGTGGCGAGCTCGCTGTCCAATGTGTCTTTGGGGATCCTGCCATCTTCCATGCGGCTCACATGGCCAAGCCATCTCAAGCGCCGCTGACTCAGTAGTGTGTATAAGCTGGGGATGTTGGCCGACTCGAGGACTTCTGTGTTGGAGATATGGTCCTGCCACCTGATGCCAAGTATTCTCCGGAGGCAGCGAAGATGGAATGAATTGAGACGTCGCTCTTGGCTGACATACGTTGTCCAGGCCTCGCTGCCATAGAGCAAGGTACTGAGGACACAGGCCTGATACACTCGGACTTTTGTGTTCCGTGTCAGTGCGCTATTTTCCCACACTCTCTTGGCCAGTCTGGACATAGCAGTGGAAGCCTTTCCCATGCGCTTGTTGATTTCTGCATCGAGAGACAGGTTACTGGTGATAGTTGAGCCTAGGTAGGTGAACTCTTGAACCACTTCCAGAGCGTGGTCGCCAATATTGATGGATGGAGCATTTCTGACATCCTGCCCCATGATGTTTGTTTTCTTGAGGCTGATGGTTAGGCCAAATTCATTGCAGGCAGCCGCAAACCTGTCGATGAGACTCTGCAGGCACTCTTCAGTGTGAGATGTTAAAGCAGCATCGTCAGCAAAGAGGAGTTCCCTGATGAGGACTTTCCGTACTTTGGACTTCGCTCTTAGACGGGCAAGGTTGAACAACCTGCCCCCTGATCTTGTGTGGAGGAAAATTCCTTCTTCAGAGGACTTGAACGCATGTGAAAGCAGCAGGGAGAAGAAAATCCCAAAAAGTGTGGGTGCGAGAACACAGCCCTGTTTCACGCCACTCAGGATAGGAAAGGGCTCTGAGGAGGAGCCACCATGTTGAATTGTGCCTTTCATATTGTCATGGAATGAGGTGATGATACTTTGTAGCTTTGGTGGGCATCCAATCTTTTCTAGTAGTCTGAAGAGACCACGTCTGCTGACGAGGTCAAAGGCTTTGGTGAGATCAATGAAAGCAATGTAGAGGGGCATCTGTTGTTCACGGCATTTCTCCTGTATCTGACGCAGGGAGAACAGCATGTCAACGGTCAATCTCTCTGCACGAAAGCCACACTGTGCCTCAGAGTAGACGCGCTCTGCCAGCTTCTGGAGCCTGTTCAGAGCGACTCGAGCAAAGACTTTCCCCACTATGCTGAGCAGGGAGATTCCACGGTAGTTGTTGCAGTCACCGCGGTCACCTTTGTTTTTATAGAGGGTGATGATATTGGCATCGCGCATGTCCTGGGGTACTGCTCCCTCGTCCCAGCACAGGCAAAGAAGTTCATGTAGTGCTGAGAGTATAGCAGGCTTGGCACTCTTGATTATTTCAGGGGTAATGCTGTCCTTCCCAGGGGCTTTTCCACTGGCTAGAGAATCAATGGCATCACTGAGTTCTGATTTGGTTGGCTGTCTGTCCAGCTCATCCATGACTGGTAGAGGCTGGGCTGCATTGAGGGCAGTCTCAGTGACAGCATTCTCCCTGGAGTACAGTTTTAGGTAGTGCTCAACCCAGCGGTCCATTTGTTTGTGTTGGTCAGTGATTATGTCCCCCGATTTAGATTTGAGGCGGGCCATCTTCTTGATGATTGGCCCAAGAGCTCTCTTCATGCCATCATACATTCCTCTGATGTTTCCGGTGTCTGAGGCCAGCTGAATATGACTGCATAGGTGTTGCCAGTAGTCGTTTGCGCAGCGCCTGGCTGTTCTTTGTGCAGTGCTTCTGGCTGCTTTAAGTGCTGCGGATGTTAAATCGCTGGGGGCTTTCTTGTAGTTCAACAGTGCAATGCGCTTAGCGGCTATGACAGGTTCCAGCTCTTCATTATGAGATTGAAACCAGTCTGCATTTCTCTTCGCACTTTTGCCGTAGGTGGTCAAAGCTGACTCATAGATGGCGTCTCTGATGTGGGCCCACTTGGTCTCAGCATCCCTTGTGGGAGTGTTTTGAAGGGCTGTTACAAGTGAATTTAGAAATTTTTGTAAATTTCTAGCGCGGGTGGCCCTTCTGCTTGGAATGATGCAACTTCTTTGGTCTGAGTCTAACCTTGCTGCACACCAGGGAGTGGTCGGTGTCACAGTCTGCACTGTGGAAGCTGCGTGTGATTTGAACACTGTTTAAGGCGGCTCGCCTTGTGACAATGAGGTCTAGCTGGTGCCAACGACGCGATCTTGGGTGCCTCCATGAAACCTGGTGACAGGGTTTAGTGTGAAAGAACGAGTTGGTGATGCAGAGGTTATGATAGGTACACAACTCAAGCAGTCTCTGCCCGTTCTCATTCATCCTTCCAACGCCATAGCGCCCAAGGCAGGAGGGCCATGAGTCATGGTCGACCCCAACCCTGGCATTAAAGTCCCCCAGCAGGAATAGGTGTTCGGTGTTGGGGATGCTGCTAATGATATTATGGAGTTGCTCGTAGAACTGGTCTTTAGCTTCAGGAGGGGAGCAGAGTGTTGGAGCATAGATGCTGAGTAGGTGTACTGGACCAGAGGTGGTGAGCAGTCGGATGGACAGTATGCGTTCCGAGCCATTTGAGGGAGGCTCTATCATGCTGAGCAAGGAGTTTCTGATGGCGAAGCCCACTCCATGCTGTCTTGGTTCTTCAGGATCCCTGCCCTGCCAGAAGAAGGTGTCGTCTTGCTCTGCTAGAGATCCACTCGCGGGGAGGCGTGTCTCCTGAAGTGCTGCAATGTCTACATTGAGTCTACTGAGCTCGTTGTTAATGATGGCGGTCTTCCGAGAATCGTTGATTTGTGTAAGGTCTTCCGACATAGTTCTGACGTTCCAGCTTGCAAAGCGAAGGGCTGGTACCTTCTTTCCTTTTTTCGTGTTGTTTGGTGTGGTGTATCAGTCCACCTTTCGGGCAATGACCCTGAGCTCCAAGCACCCATTGAAGCAGGTAGACTGTGGCGGGACAGAACCTTATTGACCGGGGGCTGCCCGGTTTGAGGCGGGCGGTAGCTGTCCAGTGAGGTGCAATGACCTGTCCCACCGACAAAGGCAACCCGTGGCGCCCAGTTTCTACGCCAATTTATCTGGACTTATAACCCGTAACTGCTGCCTTCCGTGTTGTGTCAGTCGCTGTGAGGCAGCTATGGAGTGACCTCTCCATGGCGCATGCCTGGGCAAGTTTATGGAGGTTGAGAGTTGCCCAGTCGTCAAAACCCCCCTCTCGGCCTTTCTGGTGGGGTCCAAAGGAGTGCAGAGCACGACGTTTGGCACCGGTATGGCTGCAGGAACTGCCGGAAACATGCCAAAGGTGACACATGACCGCCTACGGGGTTCCACTCCAGGTTATCTGTTAGGGTTTACTCCCTTAGCCTTGGTCTCTCCCGAGACGCCACAAGGCAGTGGGGTTGTTAGGGCCCCTACACAGGTGTAGGATGGTGCCTGTGGGAGGAGGGGATGCGAGGGGGAGGTGTGGAGGGAGGGGAGGTGCGAGGGGGAGCTGGGAAGGGGGCTGTAAGGGGGTGGGGGGGTGCAGGGGAAGGGGGTGTGGGGGGAAGATGGTGCGAGGGGGGTGCGGACTGGGACGGGGTTGTTGGGGGGTGAGCTGAGACGGTGGAGCAGGGAAGGGGAAGGGGGGAAAAGGGGGGGGGAAAGCGGGTGCAGGTAATAAGGTCCCTAGTGCCCACCATCGACGTCCGGAAAGCTCATCCACGTCCTTCAGGAGGTGAAGCATCATACATAAATACACACATGCATAATGACCTCGATTCTTCATTCATGGATTTACTGTTTCTAGGAATACAGGAGCAGGCCACTCAGTCCCTTGAGTCTGTTCCACCTTACAATTAGATCATGGCTGTTTTGTATCTTAACTCCATTTATCTGCCTTGGTTCCAGATCCCTTAATACCCTTGCCGAACAAAAAAACCTAGCAATCTCAGTTTTGAAATTTTTAATGGACTTAGCTTCAACAGCTTTCTCGGGGGAGAGGTCCAGATCGCTGGGGAACACCACTGGTCACAACCTGCTAATTGGAGTACATATGCCTACTCCCTACTCTCTACATACCACATTGTAACCAATTCCCTACATATGTCAAAAGGTTGCCTCCAATTCCACATGCTTCCATTTTTCCATTTTGAAAGCTGCTGGTGTTAAATCGTTGAGAATCCACCCAATTTTCCCCAGTGAACCTTCATTATTCATGTTTGACTCCAGGCACTATCATCATAATCCATAGATAATCCATCTATAGCAGGAGGAATATCCAATGTGGTTAAAAGGATCAAGGCAGCCATTATGTGTCAGTAACACTGAGGCTTAGTGCAATGTCTGAGGTTGGTGCCTCAGCAGACCATTGAGCCCAAACATTTAGACTCTTCTATTGAAGTGTTACTGTCTGTAATCCAGGAAGGAAAGATCCAGTTTTTAGACCCAGAGGAAGAAGAGTCACAAAAATATGATGCAGCAGAATGGAAGGAGGAAATCTTGCAGTGTTACTTTACCTTCATTAACAAATGCTTCTGAAATCTGGGTTTCATTCTATCTGACTCTCCCCACAGGGAAAATATCCTGTGATTAAAGACAAGGAAGTACCATTTCAACCCACCAAGCTTCTGTTGCAAATTATTAATCAACTATCCAAAAACCTCCTGCTGTTGAAAAGTAGGGGGTTAGGATTTAAAGAGTACTTCACAATAGGCACCAAGAGGAGCCTCAGTGCCCTTAAAATGCTTAGAAGATTTTAATTTGTTGTCAGTCAGATATTTTTGTCATTGACAGGATATGTGCAGAATGATTTGGAATAAAGTGGGGGAATCCCTAAGTGACGGAGTAGCCGAATAATCTCCAAATGGGGGGGGGGGGCGGGCCTTGCTTATGTGCGGGAGAGCCATGTGTCAGCCAATGATTGTGTTAAGCTGGTTAGCAAAGGTGGGGGGGTGTTATTGTGGGAGTGCATAGTGGCAAGACTCATTTGGCAGTGGCCTTGGATCTAAGTTAGTTGAATGCCTCCTTTATGAGCTCAGCTCTGTTATGCTTTGTGAAAAATCAGCAGCTTTCTGAAGCTTGCCAAGGATCATGATGGAGTAGCAGGCAGGGGCTAGAGGCTACCTATCGTGCCTCTTCAGCTTTGAGGCCTTGCTATGAGTGTCCTGACCCTGCTCTTCTTCCTTCTCAAAGGAGGAACAGGGGAAGCCCTGGAGTGACCTGATTTGTTTCTGACACACACGTTACGCATTAAACTTAAAAATGCAATTAAAATAAGCTTAAAATGCCTACAAATATTTCTTTCAATCCTTATAAATAATTTTGAAATATTTAAAAGAGATTTTAAATTGAGAAAATTGCAAAAACTATTATTAAGAGCTCCATCACACATGAACTTTCCAAGCCCATTCAAATAAGCTACTGAAAGAAAATCATATGAGTTGGCAGGCTACTAAAAACTGTGGTTTCTACAAGAAGCAGAACCCAGAACATTTTTTATAAAGAAAATGAATAAATATTTGAAACAGAAAACTAAAAGACATGATGCTCCATCCATCACCGTGTGGGGCAGGCT
The DNA here is from genome assembly GCF_036365525.1 of Heterodontus francisci. Taxonomy (NCBI): domain Eukaryota; kingdom Metazoa; phylum Chordata; class Chondrichthyes; order Heterodontiformes; family Heterodontidae; genus Heterodontus; species Heterodontus francisci. The sequence continues at coordinate 182,321,819 of NC_090371.1, forward strand.
TGGAGGACCAACTGGTCTTTTCTGACCTGTTAATTTTGTATGTTCTTCTATGGGAAGAGCAAAGGAATGGGACTAAATGGAAAACTCTGTCAGAGAGCAGGCACAAGCATGACGGACCAAATAGCCGCCCTCTGTTTACGAACTATGAGAGATATTTTTCAATTTGGCAGTTATCTCAGATTCGTATTACATGGATACAAATTCAAAACCATATTTTGAATGAAGTATTGGTCAAAACGTTTAAATATCTAGCCTTTGCAATTTTTTCAAATCTATAAGCTGTAACAATAGCATCATTTGTAGAATGCCATCTGGATATAGGGAAACAAAACAGTAAAACCTAGATATCAAGGGTTATCAAAGCATGTACCAAATAATGTAGTAAGGATTACAAACTCACATCTGGTGAGCTACTGAAATCTACTTTGTAATAAATATTTATGTACAGGATGTCACTTATGACAGTGCATTACAGTTTTAAATTCACATATATAAAAGGCAAATGCTAAATAATTACCGTTCTCACAAATGAGTTCGGATTTCTTTTCAGGCTGTAAATTAAACCCAGTAGTGCACTCTGAAGGATTGATACTCAGTGCTATTGTTTCTACCTATGTTGCCTCAGCATACGTTGTAATGAAATTTTGCAAACTATTACATTTTTTTTCCAGACTAACAGCTGATTTCTATTCCCTCCTGGCCCATTAATGTCCAGGCCGGCATATCATAAGGTACGTTCTATGAACTGTTCACCAGTTGCTTGTTTTGAATGGGCTTAGGGGAAGGTTCATTTGTCGTGGAGCTCTTAAAGGGGCACAAGATATGTATGGATTTCACTGCCCACCTTCTCCCCCAACCTAATCAACAACCCCCTCCACCCACACAGCACCACCACCATCGCTAAAGACCTTTTTGGTATTGTGTTGGTTCTTACAACAGTTTTTGACATTTTAATGAATTGGATAAAAATTGGATCTTTGTATTCATTTTTCTGGGAAAATTATTATTCACTCAAAATGGTAAAATGTGTAAATTATTACTTGCCAAGTAACTATAAATTGACTGTGAGTGAAGCATTTACAGGAGTGCAGCAGAACAGGAAGAGTGTAAAAAATTAAACAGTACAAACTTTCATGGGAGCTCAGAGAGCAACAAGGTAAATTACAGCACCCGGTGGAGGTCAGCAAGTCACCGTACAACTAATGATGGCATTTCTTTTAAAGCACCCCAAATGCAGCATTTCATGGTTGAAATGGTACAAGAAAGATTGTGAGGGAGATTAACAAGCACCAGAACTGCACAGTCCATACCTGCAATCTGCCACTAACTATACCTGAAGGGTTTTGCCATTGACTGATGAAAGCTACCATCAGTGACCCAGTTTCAGAGCTTATCCATCTGCTGCAAGGACACCTACAGCAAAGCCGCAACAGAGGGCTGGCACTGGAAATGGCAAAGAAGGATACCATCATCCTCAACTTTTGTGCTTCTGTGCCAACAGATGGCTTCTGGGCCCCATAATTTTGCACCAAACTTGAGGAAGGACAGCCAGCTAGATTTATATAAGGCCTGGAGTTAAAATAGCTCGAGAATCATTTCTGGAACAACAGGTGACTTTCCAACTCACCTCACCAACCGTCCAAAACTCGTCTGGAGTTAAAATTAGGGCCCTACTTTAAAGGTTGGGTAGGAATCATCTTGGACCTCTAAGTACTTTATAAAATTACCCAGAACTTGTTTTATATGTGTTCAGAGTGTTGGCACTTTCAAAACAATTAAATGTAATGGCTGGGAGTGTGTGCCCATAAGGAGGGTTATGCAGAGCTCTAGGCTGGTTAAGAGAATTCAATTGGAGCTCAGCTGGTGGGAAGCAAGCAGGATGTTGCCTGGCTGAAATCTAAGCTGCACCTAACAATCTTGGATCAGTATCTGCAGCGTAAATCCACCCATAGTTCTACAAAAGGATGTGGCTTCCACTTTGAGATGCAACTGTAATTATGAATGGAAATACAATGCAACCAACATTGGAAAGAATATCAGCTTGGCTGAAGGGTAGCACTCTTGTCTATAAGTCTTCTGGCATCTTGACCAAATGTATCCCTCAACCAACACCACCAGATTACAGGGTCGTTTATTTCTTTGCAATTTGTGGAATCCTATTGTGCCCAAAATGGCTGCTGCATTCGGTTACGAAAGAACAGTGACTACATTTCAAAAGTAATTAATTGGTTGTAAAGCAGTTTGGAACACCCTGAGGATGTGAAAAGCACAAAATAGAATGTATAATGCAGCTCACAATACTATATGTATCTTCTTCTTTCTTTGGGCCTCCTTATCTCGAGAGACAATGGATACGCGCCTGGAGGTGGTCAGTGGTCAGTATACTATATGTATATATATATGAATATATATATACACACTCATAAAAATCCAGCTCACAATACTATATATATATATAAATAAGTTCTCCCTTTCCACCAACCCTGTTACTGACATCTTTAACAGCAAATATGCACTGTTTAAGCTTCTTTTTCACTCAAAAGCTGGCAATTCAGGCATTCAATGGAAAGTTTCCTAGGACAGACATTGGAATATACACAGGAAAACAGCCTAAGGAGCTGGGGGAGAGCAACACTATAGAGAACGAGACAATGTTAATGGCTATTATATTTGTCAAATGAACAGCTGCCTTGTGGGCGTCTCGGGAGAGACCACGGCTAAGGGAGTAAACCCTAACAGAAAATCCGGAGTGGAACCCCGTAGGCGGTCATGTGTCACCTTTGGCATGTTTCCGGCAGTTCCTGCAGCCATACCGGTGCCAAACGTCGTGCTCTGCACTCCTTTGGACCCCACCAGAAAGGCCGAGAGGGGGGTTTTGACGCTTGGGCAACTCTCAACCTCCATACATTCGCCCAGGCATGCGCCATGGAGAGGTCACTCCATAGTTGCCTCACAGCGACTGACACCACTGACCACCTCTAGGCGCTTACCCATTGTCTCTCGAGACAAGGAGGCCAAAGAAGAAGAAAGAAGATTATCTTCTCATAGTGTAGGAGGTTGAATCTCTTTCAAAGGTAAAACAGTTGGAATGTGCCAGGGTCTCCCTTCCCATCCCCAGTGTGTTTTTAATTGATGGACTTTATCTTTACAAATACAGCTGCCCATCTCATGGAGGTCAATGAGCAAACCTTTCTCCAAAACATGATCCCTGCTGAGCCATGAGTAAGTGGGATACTGTGACAATAATAAAGAAAAGTCTGAAAAGAGTTGGGAGCAGAACTGGCAGGAAATTTTACCTGTCTGAGTTTAACACTCAGAAATGAATATGTCTCATTATTTCCATTGATGAATGGAATGATGCACTGGGCGTACTTTGAATTTGGATGGTGACAGTGGAGAATGGTTTAATTCACCAGGCCACAAAGAAGTAATACCAATGAAACTACAATAAGATTAGGGGCTACATTTGGGTAGGCGACTTCAAAATGACATTTGGAGGAGTGGGCGGAAACAGGTGGTAACGGAGGCTCAAGAATTTCACCAAAAAAAAGTGGAAGAGAAAAAGAATTCGTACGTTTCTGCCTAAATTCCCCACAACCTGCTGAGAAAGCTGTAAAAACAAGTGATTGACAAAGGCGATTTCATCGAAATCACAGACACAGTTCAGTGAGACAGAGGAAGGCCTGGTGACAGTACTTGCAATGAATTTATTGTTTCAGATGCTCTTTCTCTGCATTTCCTCATGTTAATGGATTGTCCTTTATGTTTACGAACAAACTTCCTGGGGAGGAGGATGCCTGGGCTATCACAGCATGTCCTCCCATCAGCTTTCAGTCACCAGGCTCTGGCAGATTTGTTTAAATTAACTGACGAATGAAAGTTAGAATGAGGCAATTGACACTGACTTTAGATTTCTGATAGCAACCCCATGTGTTTATCTTAAAGCTCCTTGCAAGCACTCCCGACGGTCTATATTACACCTACCCTTTCTTCTCCCAGCTAAGAAGACAAGTGTGTAACAAGTACTGTGTGCACACAGAGGTCCAAAGTGCACATTTTGTAATTGGCTGCAAACACTTCTTTTCTACCAATTTCCTTGCACTGTTGGAAACTCTGCACTTCATTTTTCTGTTAGTACTCACTGGTGGAATTTGTGCTGTACTGTTATGAAAATAGTGAGTGTGCTGTTTACTTATAAGTGTGTACTATGGCCAGTGAAGATGGAAATGGAGTTCTCTAGCTTCCTAACAAGTGTGACGTAAAGAGTTTCAGCTGCTCAGTTGTTAAACAGAATCCAACGTTATTCAGTTCATTGATTCAATTCCCCTGCTGCCAGATAGTGTGCAGAGAGGTCTGTAAAGCACTGAATTGATACATTGCTAGTAGCTAAGTGCATGGCTTCCAATATATTGTGTCCCAATGCACATTGGTTCACAATAACTAACATATTTATTTGAGTAGGCTCAAATATTAGCAGACTGAAAGCAGCCAGGTCGGAGAGGAGAGCAGATCAGCAACAGGAACCAATGATCAAGAAGAGTACATCATGAGCAGACAGCACTGCCTGAGGAGGGCAGATGCATACAAGTGACAGAGAGAGAGAGAGTAAACCTCAGGCCTAAACAAGGACAGTGAGAATATCGTAAGGACTCAGCAATACAGAAAGCAAAGTACAGATCCATGAGGGTTCTCCCAATTATTATCATAACCTTGGCAGAAGATCAGTTGAAATCCTGCAGCAAGGTCCATTTACATCACTCCTCCAGAGTTTCTACTGATCCTCCGCCACAATTATGGCAGACATTCAGGAGAAACACGACAGAAATTCTATCTCATGGATAAAAAGAGAGAATCACAGACACAGACTGGAACAGGAAGAAAGAACCACAAATATGCAAAAGAGAAATATTTACAGACACACACACACAGGCATATATAGAGGGAAAACCACAGACAGACCCTGGGGACAAAAGAGGCAGAAGCACACACACACTGGGACAGTGGGAAAGAACCACAAATTAAAACAGAGACAGAGAAAGAGAACCACAGATACACAATGGGCTAAAGAGAGAGAGAGGGATCACAGATGCACACAGGGATGTAGAGAAAAAAATCAACAGACACACACTGAGGACAAGAAAGAGAACTACAGACACACACAGTGGGATACAGAGAATAACAGACACACACATAGACAGAGAGAGAGAGTGAACATGCTGCACACTGGGACAGAGAAAAAAGAAACACAGACACCACCGGGGACAAAAAGAGAGAACCACAGACCCACACAAGGAAAAGAAGAAAGAAATAACTTGTCTTTATGTCACCCCTTTCATGTCCTCAGGACATTGTAGATTACTTTCTAATCAATTAATTTATTTTTGAAGTATAATCGTTCTATGCTGCAGACGAAAGCAGCAGACAATTTGTGCACAGCAAACTCCCACAATGGCCAGATAGGCAAATTTTAGCTCTTATTTGAAATAATACTTTGTGCCCTTGGATTAATAGCTTACCTGAAAGGAAACAACTCTATATTGAAGTGGTAGCCTGGATAATGCTCGATAAATATGTTCACTGAAGCAAGCTGATGTGTAATGATAGACAGAAACACATATGCCACAGATAACACAGGGATACAGAAAGAGGGATGCACATCAAAGCAAAAGAGAACTAAAGAAACTGCGAGAACCAGGGCCAAAAATAGGGATAGAGAGGGAAAGAGAGAAGACACAGGTACATAAATATAAAGAGAGAGAAAATCACAGATACACAAGGGACAGGGAGAGAACTGAAGATAGATAGAGAAACAAACAGTAAACTATGAATACACAGAGGGGAAGAGAGAGAGAAGAAGCTGCACACACACACTGTTACGACCGAGGCTGGAAGAGTGCACTGTCTTTTTCTAAGTTCCACTTCTCCACAAGTCACAACATGTATTTAAATGTTTTACCCAGTTACCAATACGACCAATTATATACTTTATCTATTTTAGTTTCAGCATAAAATCCACCAACCAGGTTTCTTTGGTAAACAACAAAATTATTAATTTATTATAAAACAAGACTTATTCAATAAAGATGCAAAGCTTATTAACACACAGGTTGAAATATGAAAGTTCCCTTCTAAAGTAACCCAACACACATGCACACACACACAATCCAGTTAAAGAAAAAATAAAGAAGTTTTCTCTGCAGAGATCTCTTTACAAAAAGACAAAAAAAACTTTGGCCAAATATTTGTTAATTCTTAAAGGAAAAGGATAAGATATGGTATGCTCCCAGGTGGTCCTTTATTCTGGTGTCCAAATATGCATTGATGGCTGTCACTGGGATCTTTAGGAGCCATTCTTCTCAGGCGACGTCGGGGATTAGTCTGGCAGGCTTTCCAGGAGAATCACTGCATCAGGGGTTTCAGCTATCACACTGGATTCTGAAAGAGGTGGAAAAAGAATGAGCTGGTGGCTTCTCTCTTAGCAGGCTTACCCCCAACTGAACCAAGCCAATTTCCAAAAATGAAAGCAAAATACTGCAGATGCTGGAAATCTGAAACAAAAACAAGAAATGCTGGAATCACTCAACAGGTCTGGCAGCATCTGTGGAAAGAGAAGCAGAGTTAACGTTTCAGGTCAGTGACCCGTCTTCGGAAGAAGGGTCACTGACCCGAAACGTTAACTCTGCTTCTCTTTCCACAGATGCTGCCAGACCTGCTGAGTGATTCCAGCATTTCTTGTTTTTGTTCCAAAAATGAAACCATCTCTTGACGACCATAAATCTTGACATGTCATTTCACTGTAAACAACTCCCATAGTCATCAAGGCTCCTACTGTTTACTTAGTTAAGCCATGTGACTTCCAGTAAGGGTTTGTTTTTACACAAAGTCCCAAGTCCTTCCAGTGACCTTTTTATTAAAAAAAACAAAGTCCAGCACCAATGGAATCTCGTCAGTCTTTCAAATGAATCAATTTCCACAATTTGTAAACATGAGTCCTCAAAAAATATTTAAAAATATTTTAAAATATTAAAAATATTTCATAACAACATAAATATACATAAATGACAAGAACAAATTACAAACTCACATAGTAACCACAAGTGGATTTCGTCATTTACAGTCACAATGTGTCTTGTAACTGAGCTGCAAAGCAAAAGGAGCTTACAAGATATAAAATTTAAATAATTTTGCTGCAGAGTTTCTAGATCTTTGTCCAATAGCTATAATTATTCCTATCCCTTACCTATGCCAACTGACCAATTCAAGGCAATAATTTGGGGGCCCACATGTTATATGATTCTTACTAGATTTTTTCTTCTCTCAGGATTGCTGGAGGAGTTTTGAGATGGTGGTGCACTTATAGCCTTATGTGTTTTGCTTGCTAATTCAGGGATTATTACTTGTTAAGTGAAAAAGCCACAAAAATTGTTATCTGCACACATTATGGGCTGAATTTAGTGAGCTGCTACAGGTTCTGATGGACACGGAAATGGGTGCCATTCCCACTAGTCACATGGGCAGCGGCCTCACTGTGATTACATGGCAGGTGACCATTTTACATCATGGAGACATGGGGTCCATCCAATCACGTGGCAGGGGCGGGATGCAAGACACCAATTATGGCGTCAGATGACTCCGGAGCAGGTGCTGCCGCCATATTTAAAGGTATCAGCTCCCTTTTATTGCCGCCTTGCACTCATTTGCTGCTGGCTCGTCAAAACTGAGACTGGTATTGCAGGGACTCCGGACCTCCCACCAGCCAGAGATGGACCCTGCAGGATGGCAGAGGTTTAGTGATGCCTCCCTCAAGATTCTCCTCAAGGCTGCAAGGGAAGGGTGAGAGATCCTCTTCCCCAGCAATGGCAAGAAGAGGTCCTCCTGAACAAGCAAACCTGGATGGAGATTGCTGTGGGGTCACCCACCCCCCGAAACTGGGTACAGTGCCGCAAGAGGGTCAACGACCTCCTGCTTTCTGCCAAGGTTAGTGCTCCGCACTTCTCTCCATTTTAGGGATTGTAAGTGGAGGAAGTGGGGCATGGGGAGGGAGGCACCACAATGGTGATGGCAGAGGACGTTAGGCATCACTTCATCCTGCCAGGTGCATGGCTGCATCTCAGGCACATGCCACCTTCTTTCTCAGCTCACCTCTATTAATTCTCCTGAAATCTGACGGGAGCATGAGCTATATGGGTGGTTGATGTTCGGCACAGACTTGGTGGGCCGAAGGGCCTGTTTCAGTGCTGTATCTCTAATCTAATCTATATGTAATACCCCAGAATGGGACGAGGGGCTGCCACTAGCAGAACGGTCATGCTGATCTCTCTGCGAAGTATGATTATCTTCCTCTTTCCACTTGCAGGGCAAGTGAACCCATTACAGCAGGAAGACAGCCCGGCCTGGAGGAGGCATCCCAGATCTCCAGCCTCTCTCCACAGCAGAGGAGGAGGGATTATAACTGGTGGAGACACACGGTGGTCACACCATATCTGATGGAGAGACTGGAGTCTTCACGCAAGAGAGTGACGATTCCATTGACATACAGTTCACTTCTGGAGACCCACGTCACGTATGGTTGGCATGACGAGATCCACACAGCCTAACCCACACGATTGTGTTCTCTCACACAGGTCAGCATTTTCAGGAGACTCAACCAGAAGTGGGACAGCCATTCGCCTCTGAGGAGGAGCAGTCAGAGGAAGCACCATCCCATGACTCTCCTGCCCCCTCCACAGCGTAGATAATTTCATCTCGGTGGTTCTCCGCTTGGCTGTAGAATCAGAGTCACAAGCTAGTGAAATCACCACACACGTGCCTGAGCAGCTTTTTATTATTCATTCATGGGCTGTGGGAGTCGCTGGCTAGGTCAGCATTTATTGCCCATCCCTAATTGCCATTGAGAAGGTGGTGGTGAGCTGCCTTCTTGAACTGCTGCAGTCCATGTGGGGTAGGTACATCCACAGTGCTGTTCGGGAGTTCCAGGATTTTGACCCAGCAACAGTGAAGGAATGGCGATATAGTTCCAAGTCAGGATGATGTGTGACTTGGAGGGGTACTTGCAGGTGGTGCTTTTCCCATGCATTTTCTGCCCTTGACCTTCTAGGTGGTAGAGGTCGTGGGTTTGGAAGGTGCGTTGGTGCGTTTCTGCAGTGCATCTTGTAGATGGTACACGTTGCTGCCACTGTGCGTCGGTGGTGGAGGGAGTGAATGTTTGTGGATGGGGTGCCAAACAAGTGGGCTGCTTTGTCCTGGATGGTGTTGAGCCTCTTGAGTGTTATTGGAGCTGCACCCATCCAGGAAAGTGGAAAGAATTCCATCACACTCCTGACTTGTGCCTTGTAGATGGTGGACAGGCTTTGGGGAGTCAGGAGGTGAGTTACTCGCTGCAGAATTCCTAGCCTCTGACCTGTTCTTGTAGCCACAGCATTTATATGGCTAATCCAGTTCAGTTGCTGGTCAATGGTAGCCCCCCGGATGTTGATAGTGAGGGTTTCAGCCATGGTAATGCCATTGAATGTCAAGGGGAGATGGTTAGATTCTCTCTTGTTGGAGAAGGTCATTGCCTGACACTTGTGTGTCGCGAATGTTACTTGCTGGCTGGCTGCGGCTGAGCTAGCTGGTGGCCAGGTCCATGCTGAGCCCCAGGCTGATGACGAGTCTCTGGTGTTGACAGCACAGGACGTGCTGGAGTTGCAAAGAGAGGTAAGACAACATTTGACAGAGCTGCCAAAGGCAGTGCACAGCCATGAGCAGAAGATGGACGAGTTCATCCATGATATGAGTGCTGCCATGTCTCAGGCATGCGAGTGCATGCCTTCCTCCATCGAGAGGTTGGCGACCCTCAATGAGAGCCAGATTCCACAGATGCGTGCAGACCAACACACCATCTCCTTAACCATGAGCTCAACTCAGCAGTGGCAGGAAGAGAGAAGGATGAGGTGCCTGGTGTCGCCAAGTGAGGTTCAAGTGAACCTTGAAAACGAAGAGGAGAGGCTGACCTCTACAGCTGGGGGCTTCCCTCAGGATGCTCCGAGTGTGGACAGTGGCTCCTCATCCCCTCCGCCAGTGAGCCCAGCTTCAGCAGCCGCAGCACCTGAGGAGAATCCTGCACCAATTCAGAAAATCCTCAGGCAGCCAGGGCCCTGCAGGCCTCGGGCAGCCAGATGATCACCGAAGTCATCACAGGCCAAGGGGTAGCCTGATCAGCAGCCTACCTCCATCCCAGCTACCAGCGATGGGTTCATAGCTCATAGAAGCAGTTATAAGCGTATAAAGAAAACCATTTAGAGACACTTTGGGGTGTCATGGAGGTAACGATCCCTTCAGAATGCTGACAAGGGAAGGGAGGGGAAGATGCATTTGATAGTGGCATCATGCTGGATGTGGCAAAGGATGATCCTTTGGATCTGGAGGCTGGTGGGGTGGAAAATGAGGACAAGGGGAACCCTGTCGCGGTTTTGGGAGGGAGGGTAAGGGGTGAATGTAGAGGTGCGGGAAATGGGCTGGACATGGTTGAGGGCCCCCACAATGGGGGGGGGGGGGGTGTGGGGGAATTCCTCAGTTGGGGAAAAAGGAAGACATATCCGAAGCACTGTTGTGGAAGGTAGCATCATCAGAGCAGATGCGTCAGAGACGGAGAAACTGGGTGAATGGAATGGAGTCCTTACAAGAAAAGGATCTGTGTCTAGCTTCATTCTTCACCATTTGGCTTGGATCCATTTCAAAGCCCTTCCTACTGATGAGGGCTAGTCCATTGGAGTCGTGATGGCCACATGCATACAATCTATCACACTGGGGGGAATGCAATGGCCCCTAATCTAATGGCCTCCTCAGCCTGACCGTCAGGGTTGATCCAGTAGCGGACATAGTTACCGGCCCTCCTGAACAGGGCATTGGTTCCTTCCTTGATGCAGTAGTGGACCTCTGCCAGCGAGATCCCACACATGTCCCTGATGGATCCTTGGAATGATCCAGACGCGTAAAAATTTAGTGCCACGGTGACCTTCAGGGTCCCTGGCATAGGGTGACCACCGAATCCCATAGGTTGCAACTCATCCTGCAGCATGGCGCATAAGTCGGTAGCCTCCCTGGAGAGCTGTAGTCTTTGCTGACAATGCCGTTCGGACATTAGGAGGAAGCTGATTTGAGTCCGGTACACTGTCTGGCACAGGTGAGCTCTTCTTGGCATGGCCGGTTGCTGCTGCTCTTACCATGGAGTTTCATGGCAGGTACAGCTGCCTCCTGGCCCTCCCTCTGTTGGAGACACTGTATCATGCCACAGGAGTCCAAAAAGACAGGGTGTATGACACTCATGCCAGGTGACCTGTGCGCCTACAGAGGCACTGTCAATGCAGAGATGAGCCTGCTTTGGCAACTGAGCTTTTGTTCCTTCTTCTAGCTGACTCCCTGATGACCCTCCATGCCCACACTTGCTTATGGCCAATGCTCTCATCCAGCAGTATGGACAACCAAACATCCCACGCAACAGTTTGGTCACCTGATGCAGAGCACCCAAACCCAAGGCCCTGCCTTGCAGAGCACCCAAGACCCCCATCCCCCCTCAGACTGCCCGAGACTCTGACACCCCTTGCAAAACCCACAGCACTGTCGGCCGACAATGGCCTCCACTACTCCCTCTCCCCCATGTGGTGCTGGACATGGCTGCCTACCCGTCATGGCACTGAAGCTTTAATTTTAACAGTTAGGAATCCAAAGGCATGTGAGGGCTGCCCGCCATCCACTTAATACCAAGCCCCCCCTATTGAATCGTGATGCACATGCATTAAAAGTTTTCAGCGATATAAAATACATTCCTGTCGCATTGGGGAGGCGATTCTGCCTTAGTGCTTTCCAGCCGCTGACTAAATCCAGAACTGATGTCACGAGACCAGATTTCTGCGTGGATGCTTCTGGCACAATTCTCCATCCCCCCCCCCCCCACACTACCATTCCCGATCAAAACAGCCTCTCTAAATTCAGCCTTACTTGCGCAATCTGCTGATCTATTGCGTATGAAGCAGGTATTAGAGATGAGGCATATACTCACCTTATGAATAAGAAAGCAACTGCAGCGGTTTCAGTTTGTGCAGACAGAAAATCTATGACAGTGAGGATTGTTGTAATCGTCTCTCTGTCCCAATGTGTGCCTGTTATTCACAGTATCACAGTGTGTCTATGGTTCTCTTCCTTTGCTCTCAGCGTGTGTCTGTGGTTTTCTTTCTCTCTATCCCTATGTACATCTGTGATCCATCTCTCTCCCTTTAACCTTTTTTCTATCTGTGGTTCTCTTTCTCTATCATTGCATTTGTGGTTCTTTCTTGCTGCCCCTGGTGTGTGCATACGAAGATACAAATTAGGAGCAGGAGTAGGCCATTCTGCCCCTTCGTGTCTGCTCCGCCATTTAATAGGATCATGGCTAATCTGATTGTAGACTCAACTCCACTTTCCTGCCTATCCCTGATAACATTCGACTCCATTGTTAGTCAAGAATTTATCTACGTCTGCCTTAAAAATATTCAATGACCCTGCCTCCACTGCTCTCTGGGGAAGAGAGTTCCAAAGACTCACAACCCTCTGAGAGAAAAAATTCTCCTCATCTCCATCTTAAATGGGCAATCTCTTATTTTTAAACTGTGTTCCCCTAGTTCTAGTCTCTTCCACAAGGGGAAACATCCTTACAGCATCCACCCTGTTAAGTCCCTTCAGGATCTTATATGTTTCAATAAGATCACCTCTCATTCTTCCAAACTCCAATGGATACAGGCCCAACATGTCCAACCTTACTTCATAAGATAATCCCCCATCCTAGCTATCAGTTGAGTGAACCTTCTCTGCACTGCCTCGAATGCATTTATATCCTTTCTCAAATAAGAAGACCAAAACTGTACATAGTACTCCACATGTGGTCTCACCAATACCCGATACAACTGTCCCTACTTTTGGATTCCATTCCCCTTGCAATAAATGACTACATTTCATTTGCCTTCCTAATCAGTTGCTGTATCTGCAGACCAAACTTTTGTGATTCATGTTTATCTAATTGAGGTATATAAAATGATTAAGGGGATTGACAAAGTAGATGTAGAGAGGATGTTTTCTTTTGTGGGGCAATCTGGAACAAGAGGTCATAGTTTTAGGATAAGGGGTAGCAGATTTAAAACAGAGATGAGGAGAAATTACTTCTCTCAAAGGGTCGTGAGTCTGTGGAATTCATCACCCCAGAGTGCGGTGCTTGCCGGGACAGTGAGTAAATTTAAGGAGGAGATAGTCAGATTTTTAATTAGTAATGGGTTGAAGGGTTATGGAGAATGGGCAGGAAAATGGAGTTGAGGCCGAGATGAGATCAGCCGTGATTGTATTGAATGGCGGAGCAGGCTCGAGGGGCTGAATTGCCTTCTCCTGATCCTAGTTCTTATGTTCTTATGTACCAGGACGCTGAGATCCCTCTGTACCTCAGAGTTCTGCAAACTCTCTCCATTTAAGTAATATGCTGCTTCACTATTCTTCCTGCCAAAATGGATAAGTTCACATTTTCTCACATTATACTCCATTTGCCAAATTTTTGCCCACTCACTTAACCTATCTATATCCCTTTGCAGACTCCTTATGTCCTCTTCACAACTTACTTTCCCATCTGTCTTTGTGTCATCAGTAAATTTAGCTACCATACATTCAGGCCCTACATCCAGGCCATTGATATAAATTGCAACTAGTTGAGGCCCCAGCACTGATTCCTGTGGCACTCCACTCGTTACATCTTGCCAACCTGAAAATGACCCATTTATGCCTACTCTCTGCTTCCTGTTAGCCAAACAGTCCTGTATCCATGCTAATATGTCACCCCCTACACAATAAGCTCTTATTTTGCTTTGTAACCTTTGATGTAGCAGCTTGTCAAGTGCCTTCTGGAAATCTAAGTACACCACATCCACTGCTTCCCTTTTATCCACATTGTTTGTTACTTTGTCAAAGAACTCCAATAAATTAGTCAAACATGATTTCTCTTTCATAAAACCATGTTGACTTTGCCTGATTACATTGAGATTTTCTAAGTGCCCTGCTATAACCTCCCTAATAATAAATTCCAGCATTTTCCCTGTGACAGATGTTAAGCTAACTGGCCTGTAGTTTCCTGCTTTCTGTCACCCTCCTTTCTTGAATAGAGGAGTCACATTTGCTATTTTCCAATCAGATGGGACCTTTCCAGAATCTAGGGAATTTTGGAAAATTAAAACCAATGCATCTACTATCACAGCAGCCACTTCTTTTAAGACCTTAGAATGAAGTGCATAAGGTCCTGGGGACTTATTAGCTTTTAGTTCTAATATTTTTTTCAGTACCCCTTCCTTGGTGATTGTAATTGTTTTAATTTCCTTCCTCCCTTTCACCTCCTGATTCAGAATCATTGCTGGGATGTTATTTGTATCCTCTACAGTAGAGATAGATGTAAAATATCTGTTCAATTCATCCACCATCTCCTTATCTTCCATCATTAATTCCCCAAACTCACTCTCTAGAGGACCAACACTCACTATACGTATTCTTTTCCTTTTTAAATACTTTTTTTCCCCCAAAAGTATACTTTATTCATAAAACTCTGTAAAAAATACGTTACAAAACAGTTCAAAACAGCACCAAGTTGACATTCCAAAAAGTGCAAAGGAAATCAGTTTTCTTCAATACAGGAGTGAGTTGCCTCACAACCCTTCCATTCCATTTTACATGCCATGTACATTTTACAGCAAACCCAAATTTGGTGTATACAGCCCGAGGGGTTTCCCATAGGTCCAGCGCCTCAGTTCACTATGGTGGGAGGACCTTACACAGTGGTCTTTCCCCATTGAGCCTTTGCAGCGGCTGCCCCAAGCTTTAGTGCGTCCCTTAGCACGTAGTCCTGGACCTTGGAATGTGCCAGTCTGCAACACTCGGTCGTGGACAACTCTTTGCGCTGGAAGACCAGCAAGTTTCAGGCAGACCAAAGAGTGTCTTTCACCGAATTGATGATCTTCCAGCAGCAGTTGATGTTTATCTTGGTGTGCCTGTAGAAACTCTTAGTATCTGTTTTGATAATTCTAGCTAGCTTTCTCTTGTACTCTTAATTTCTCCCTCCTTATTAACCTTTTAGTCATTCTTTGTTGTTCTTTATATTCTGCCCAATTTTCTGATCTGCCACTCATATTTGCACAATTATATGCTTTTACTTATAATTTGATGCTATCTTTAACTTCCTTAGTTAGCCACGGATGGTGCATCCTTCCTTAGAGTCTTTCTTTCTCAGTGGAATGTATCTTTTCTGAGTATTCTGAAATATCTCCTTAAATGTCTGTCACTGCATCTCTACCAACCTATCCCTTAACCTAATTTGCCAGTTTACTTTAGCCAGCTCTGCCTTCATGCCTTCATAATTGCCCTTATTTAAATTTAAAACACTAGTCTTAGAGTCACCCTCCTCTCCCTCAAACTGAATGTGAAATTCAATCATATTATGGTCAATGCTACCTTGGGGCACCTTCACTATGAGGTCAGCAATTAATCCTGTCTCAGTGCACAGTACCAGATCTAGTATAGCCTGCTCTCTGGATGGTTGTAGTGTAAGTTCTGGGGTGTGCTTTAATTTAATTAAAGTTTGTTTATTCCTTTAAACTTCAGGTAACTTCCCTTTGAGTGCCTGGAATAGCAACTCATATCAATTATTTTTATCAATTTCAATATCAGGAACAATTATGTCCAGGCTAGGTGGTTTTAAAATCAAATTATCAGAGACATGTGTTTACAGTTGTTACGAAAGTTGGCTGTAAACTAATTGCAACCACTTTGGCTCAAAGGATAACCAATATTGACAAACAGTATGAATCAGTTGAGGCCAACTCCCTTTCTTTAAAAAAAAATACAAAGCTTTCAATCCAAATTATCACCATGCTGTGATAAATGTTTTTTAAATTCTCCAAGCTGCTGGAGATCTTGTCACACTTGCTGTTACCTATTAAAAAAACACAAAAGATCCCTTCTCCTCGGGGCTGAATGCGTAAATTCGTCCGGACATATCTGACGGTTCAGAAACTTAAAATCTTATAATGCCTAACATATATAAATTTCCATTCTGCAACCTTAAAATTGTTTGGTGAGCTTAAGCTGCTAGCAGAAAGGGGGCGGGACAAAGATTCTAGATGGAGTAGTAATGATGTCACCACCCTTTGTTTTCCAATTCTCTTTTTGACAGGCTGATCTTAAAACACCTGGGCTGTTTCAGACCCAAACTCTTTGTTTTCAAGTTCCAATTAGCAGTATCCAATCTCAAAAATTCCCTTTTTCTTTGTGAGTATTTTGTTCAGGGTAAAGTTCCCAAATGTATATCGTATACACCAGAATTGTGATCTTGGCCAGTAATCAAGGCTTGAGGTTAAATAATTCAATACATCTAGTTTATTTAAATTGCACTCCCCTTTTACTCCAGCTCACAATTGCCATCGAGTTTTCTTTTCCTCAAAGTGCAAAGAAAAGCAAAATCACAATTTCAGGGAAGAAACACATTAAACTTACACACATACATTATCCACACATTCTTTATTACATACATCACTGGAAGCTTACCATACTGTACTTTGCATTCTCTATTCACAACACTTATCTTAACAATTTAAAACTTATGTTAAAAGAATTGAATGGCACTTGATTTTCCAAGAAAGAAAACAAAGGAAATAATATATAATAAATTATGTCAGTGGTTTTGATTCGTCCTTTCTTCAAATGTCTTTCAAATAACTGGAATTAAAACTTTAAAAAAGGTGAATTCTCACTAGAAAATATTCTAACTCCAAACAAAATTTTTAAACCTGCAGTACGCTGGACATTTCAATCAATCATCCACAGCCATGGTGGGGGGTGGCAGGAAAGGAGGTTTTCAAGGTTTACACCTACAGGAACAATCAAAGTGACAGAGCTCCCATTTCCTCTGCCCCTGACATTACTTATTATCCCCCCCCCCCCACCCCCGGAGGAACTCCTCTGTCTCATCTCTCTCTCTTTCTCTCTCCCAGCACAAAGCAATTGCTTTTTAACACTCCAAAATCCGTGTTATCATAACTTATTTTCTCCTCACTCACACCAATTTAAAATCCGACTATACACACATGTTAAATCACCAACTACTTTAAGACAACATGCAGGACCAGACCATAGAGACTTATGTCATGCAGGCCCCCACCTGACAAGAAAGAGGCACATTAATTTTGCCACATGGACATTAAATTTCAAATTGTTGCTGAGAAGAAGAGAAGGCCTGTTATAATAGGTTGCCAGGCCCCTGGCTGGAAAGACATTTTTGCATATTAACAGACAGTGCTTGTAGACAAAGGAGTTACTCCCTGCTCCAATTCAGTCCACAAACAGACATGGTCAGACCAGTTAGTCACATGACTAACTGGCTGTTGCAGAGTTTGAACTGAGAGTTTTAAATTGGAGAGACAGTTTTTGAACTGGCAGAAAGCTCTTTGTTCCTGGATTGAAAAGACCTCCTCTCCTGTTCTGCCTCCTCCCATCTATTTCTCACAGAACTCCAAAAACCGACTGAAGACACATGAACCCCAAGAGCGAAAAGTCTCCTACAGCGAACAAGGTTTAAGAAGAATACTGGGCCTCAACAAAAAGCAAGATCCACCTACATTCAAAGACTCTACACTGAGTTCGAAGAACTGTAACAACAACTCTTCAGATATTGCCTCAAACCTTTCCACTTTATTTTTCTTCTGCTCTTTTCTGTCTCTATTTGCATGTGTGTATCGCATATGCATGCTAGTGTGGGTACGTCATGTATCTGTAGCCATCAACTGAATTAGAGTTTAAGTTTAATAAAATTTCACCTTTCTTCTTTAAACCTTAGAAAGCCTGTTTGTGCTTGTTTCTTTACATTATAATTGGAAAGTGGTGAACAAGGATTCACCAAGGGGGATCTAAAACACAGTGTGTTTAAAAATAAAACCCTGTTACACTAAGACCAGTTGAACATTGAAAGGGAACACCAGACGCCTTCCTCACCTGGTCGTAACAGTTACTAGACACTGGCTTGCAGACACACAAAGAAATCAAACAGGAAACTTAAAATACACAAGCAGAAACTTACACACAAGTTTTTCCTCTTTTTTTGGTCACATAACATTTTAGTCTCACTGCGAGTTCTAAACATTTCCTTTTTGTTTATATCTCAGCCTCACTCATGGCTTGGTGGGATTGAGAGCAACAGATTGTTCTTCTCTGTGTTATTGTTAACTTAACAGGACAAACTGGCACAGGTTCTCCCTCCCCATTGTCTTCCTCTTCCGAGGCCTCCTGCCCCATTTCAGTATCACCTGCATCATACTTTGCTTTTTGTGAAGGCTGCTACAGCTGCCTGCCTGCTGCTTTCCCCTCTGGGTTTGCAGCCACATAATGGTAGACCTGCACTGTGCATGGTCTGCCTTCTGGTGAGGTCACTCCTATAACTCCCTAAGGGCGTCCTATGTTCTAGCTTTGGGGTCAACTGGACATTTTCCTCTGTAAGAGGACAATATGCTTCTCTGCTAACTCTAACTGCTACTGAGCTGCACCAGCCTGTACTGCATTAAGTGCCTGTTGGTGTATAACGGCAGTAAAGGGTACTAGCTTATTGTGTAACTCATGTATCTGTGTCTGCTGCTGCTGCAGGTTCTGTTCACTTTGAGCTACCATTTCTCTCACCTGTGACTGTATACCTTCCTCATCGCACTGGTGTGATGCTACACATACAGTCAGATTTGAAGTCTTGTCACCCATCCGACATTTAGCCAAGACCTGTACGTGGATAAACTTCACTATCTTTTTAAACGGAACACGTTCATGCTTCTGTATGCACTCTCCTAACAGGGACTGGATATTGTCCATATTACATCTAGTGCTTAACTTTTCCTCATATGTTTCCCAGAGACTCTGCTTCCCATTGTCTTTTTGCAACATAACATGTACTTTAAAAAATACACCACTAGGTCAGTATAATCTACCGCCACCCAAAAGAGGTTATTGCGCAAGTCATCACCAGCAAAACAAATGTTCCTACGCTTGTGAAACTTGCTTCAACACCTTCAGTTTACGTGCTAGTCAAAGTCCTGGGTTTTGGCGCCATTTTTAAGATCTGGGGTTTGCTTTAATTTAATTGTAAGACTTAGGTCAATTACAATTACAGTCTAAGTTGGGAGAGCAGATCTAAAAGGGACTTACAGCTCAGACTAGCTACAAAACCACATGGGTACAAGGGTGCTTTCACAAGTTTCACAGACTTTATTAAGTTTCCACAATAAGCAAAAAATCAAGCTACTTAGCAAAGGGCAGTGGTCAGCAGTTGTGTTCACAATGGAACACCAGTCCTTAGCCTCCAGTTAACTGTAGTGCCTTGTCTCTTGATTGAACTCTACCTTCTGTCTTCTTCTTGATGATGTGCACTTTTGAGGTCTTACAAGTTTTTACTTTATACACCTTTCCCAGCTTGTTTCTGTGCCATATTAGGTAAAACCCCATTTCTGTTCATCTGATTGGTCAGTCATTACCTAACTGCCTTTCCATGATGGTACTTCGAGCCTGGTTTAAGTCATTGTCATAGTCATTCATTGTGGGGATGGGGATGGGCGGTGGCGACCGCCTCCAGATTCGAGCTTCCTTGGCTCTATGAATTCCTTCACAAAAGGTCATATCTTGATCCAGTGCCACCCTGTTGTGGCTATTGAACCACAGTGACCACTTAATGGGATTGATATGCACTTATCCCGTTTTGCAGCTTTGTGACCAGACAGGGATTGTTTACAGTCTTTTACCAGTTAAAAAGCTAACAGTCTCCCTGGGGGAATCCACAGTCTAACGACTTTTAACTATAGGGTTTCAACATATCATGACTTGTCCAAAACTTTAGCTAACATCATGCTTTGTGGTTATGTCACATAGACAATACAATTTTAACTGTTATAGTTAAGTTCGAAGAGTCCTATAATAAAATAAACTCAATCCTACACGAGAACATACTGCTCCAAGAAACTGTCCTGAAAACACTCTACAAACTCATCATCCAAGCTACCTTTGCCAACCTGATTCGCCCACTCTATATGTAGATTAAAATCATGCACGATTATCGTTGTACCTTTCTCACAAGCCCCCATTATTTCATCCTGTATACCCCGCCCTACAGTGCGGTTACTGTTAGGGGGCCTATAATCCACTCTCATGAGTGACTTCTTGCCTTTACTATTTCTCATCTCTACCCAAACTGATTTTACATCTCGATCTCCAGAACTAAGGTCATCTCTCTCTATTGTACCAATGCCATCCTTAATTACAGAGCTATCCCTCTACCTTTTCCCATTTTCCCGTCCTTCCTAAATGTCATGTACCCTTGAAAATTCAGGTTCCAGTCTTTGTCATCTTGCAGCCATGTTTCTGTGGTTCCTTCTCTTTCTGTCCCTAGTGTTTGACTTAGAGGTGAAAGGTTAAATGCAGCAGAGAACACACAGGAGCAGAAGAGAAATCACATAAGAGCACATGTACAGGCCTCAACATTAAGCCCTCAAGATGGGTTGAAGAGGGGGGTTATAAAGTGAAATGCACCATGCACATGCCTGCCCCCATTTTTATGTCAGCGGATATTGCTGAGTCCAAGTGTTCCACCAGCAAGAGAAGGACGCCCAATTAAAATATTTAAATCATGCTCTAAAGTCAAATTGGGAGCCATATTTAAAATTGACTGTTGCTGCATGAGTTTTCCAGTGGTCAGGAAAACCATCAATCATATGGAGTCAGTGAAGTACAGATAGGAGCTGCCAGCCGCCCAAGATAAGCAGCAGTTTCAGTGCTCCTTGTGAGCCAGGAGGAGCAGCAGTCCTCTCCCAGCCCCTCAACATAGCCTTTGGCCTCCCCTAGCCACGATGGTCATCCTCACCCCCTGGCCCCCTGGCCCCCTGGCCCGATCTCCAGTCTTCCTTCTAGCCCTCCTAATTGCCAATCTCCCCTCCCCCAGCCCTGAATGCAAGCCTTTCCAGATTCTTCAGCCATTTTTGGCCTCACCTGCATCATGGCCACCTCTCTGTAAATATCACGACCACAAAGTTCAAACCCATCAATACGCTTACCCTTTGCATATACTTCCCAAGTGCAGTTATTTGGCAAGAACAGCGAATTTGCATGCTTAGCAGGGAGGCCTTTGTAGAGTTGTGCATCTGTTCCAAGAAGACAACCTTGAAGATAAAAACAACATTGTCTATGGCCAGCAGGGCTATTGGATGGGCCGCATTGAGGATCACCCAGAGAGGTAGCAAGTTCATCCTTGCCTAATCCAGCCATGCCCCTGCTAGCACAAACATTGATCTGCGTGGAAGCACAGATCAGGGCAGCAATGAAATCCAGGAATAAGCTTCTGTCAATCCAATCACCCAGAACTTTGAGGCTGGACAAAGGTACCTGCTGTAGATTGGGGTCCTAATTCACCGTAGTAGCAATGTGACCATTCAAGAGAGATACCACGACTGGGCTTAGGTCCTATACCACTATGTGCTCTATGATAGACAACCAGTCAAACATGACCACATAGATCAAGCTGGTGGACTGCCACATCCTTCAAACAGTTTGAAGAGTATTCTGCATGGACGCAAATGATTCCTGTAGAAGATCCTGCTCAGAGAGCAGTCTCCTTTTGTAGGTAGGTCCTTTGTGGTCAGAATCCCTTGTCACTGTAACCATGTAGGGGAATATTCTAGCCCTCCAGGCAGCAGGTACCTGCTTCTCATCTGTCATCACCATCTGCTCCTCTTCACCCACAGCACTGGGATTCACCCATTACCACATTGTCAAGCTGTGTGCAGCTGTGCTGATGTTTCACAAAAAACTAAAACTGGTGCAGGATGCTGAGGTGCTGGTTTGCTCAGGACACTGGAGTTGGTAACATTTTGTTCTTCAAGGTTTACATGAACAGAAAATCAATAATTGACAACATGCTGCGTCAATGAAGTATGTTCAGGTGGTTTAGTCAATGCCTTTGTATCAGTTAGGGTAGCAAAATGTAAAAAAATAAGATGGTTAAAACACTGAATACATGCCAGACATCCAGCTTCATCCTTTGTTCCTCCTTCAATGTTATCTCAACTAATGAGCAGTAGGATGGCCTCCACAAAAAAAACGGTGAACAATTTGTAATGTCTGGGTTCTCCTCCAGCTTTTGCTTTTTTCTCTTAATCTTTGGCTAGTTTAGGTAGCACAGACAGTGGCATATAGTTGCCCACTCTGTATGATACTAAACGAGCATGCACTATGCGCAAGGTTCCTATGTCAAGTCCCTTTAAGATTTTTGTCTGATTGCAATTTCAGTTATAAGTTGCTGTTTGTTTTTGTCCCTAACTACAGCAGGGCCATGCATGGTGTAATGGAAACCATACCTGACAAATGGAAACATATTACTTTCAGCATATGGAACATTATTTGAACTTGTACAGGACATTGAACATAACATTGGTTGAAAACATGGCTGCACATTTGTATTCTGAGAGACAGTTGCCTAGAGAGACAATGGGAGTGCTCCCTGACTCAATTAGCCAGATGGGTTTTGTCAGTAGTGATGATCAGAAGACATTGAGAGTCATTGTTTGTGTAACAGCCAGCCCCCACCACCACCAACCGCCCACTGAGTGTGTCTAGTAAGCTTTGAAGAATCAAAAATCCTCACAGGTGATGTTGTTTCAAACAAAGTGCTAGTCACATGACTAACTGACTGGCCAACCTGGGAATTGATTGAAAAGTTTTGAGACAGACTGCAATTTTGAAGACCAAAGAGAAGCAAGGTCTTTCTCTTTCTGTCTCTCTCTCATGCAAAGTTCCAGAGACCCACGGAAGTAACTTAGGCCTCAAGACAGAAGACTCATGCAGCTTTCTGGACCCAGCGAAACAAGTTTGAAAGTGTACACTGAGCCCCAACAAGAACTGCAAGACTTAACATCAATCGAAGACTTCACAGCAAAACTAAAAAACAGTAACTGACTTCCATCTACTATTTCAGACCTTCCCCATTTAATTCTTTCTCCTCTTCTGTATCTATTTGTGTGTGTTTATCAAGTTTGCATGATAACATGGTTGTGTTGCGTATTTTTAATAGTTTTAACTGAGTTAGAGTGTTAAGGTGAATAAACTTACACTTTTCTTGTTTAAACCTGAGAAAGCCTGTCTCATTGATTCCTTTACAATTACAATTAGAGAGTAGTGAGCACGGACTCACTGAGGGGAAGCTAAAAACACTGTGTTTTTTAAAGTTAAACCCTGTTATGGCCAAATCAGGAAAGGGGGCGAGAGGGGTGCCTGAGACCCCTTCCTCACCTGGCAGTAACAAAGGTCAGCATTCAGTGGGATATTTCTATCAGGAGAGATTTGCACTGGATGATCTGCTATGAATGTTTAGGATGGGCCTGCACAAAATAACTTATGTGAGTACACTTCCAAACATGCATATGTGGGTCAGATACTTAGTATAGAAAAATGTACTACTGCATTACCTCAGCAGCTTTCTTCAGATCAGTAATTTTCTTCTTTATCTTGTATCCAGATCCAATGGTCCTGCCAACAGTATTGAATCTTCTCCGTTCATTGCAGACCAATCTCTGTAAACTGGCCTAAAACAGGCATTAGGCAGCACATTTACATACATAAGGAACCTAATAACTGTTTTAGGCAGCTGCCAGGGATCCCTGAGAAATGGCACATCCTAATTCCAGTTTGAATGGCTTTTAGACATTTTTGGGACAGAATGTTGGTCCTTTCTACACCCTTTTTACACTAGTGAAACAGCTGCAATAAAGTACTATTTCTTCACCAAAGATTGCAAGCAAAGTACTGGGCTTCATTTCTAGAGGAATAGAACACAAAATCAGGGAGGTAAAATTAAATTCATGTAGAACTTGGCTTGCCCACACTTGGAGGACTGTGCGCAGTTCTGGTCACTATACTACTGAAATTATATTGAAGCACTGGAGAAATTGCAGAAAAGAGTTACAAGGACAAATTTTGAGCTGGGAAATTAAATATTTCAATTGGGTTAATTATAACAGTAAGTGAATTAATCAGAGTATTGGCACAAAGTTTAAACAAGGTATCAAGTATATTGCAGAAGAGGGAATACATTTTTTTGATCACGGATGGGCAACCTGTTGCTTACAATTCCTGAGCCATGAGGGAACTCCAGGACACCTTATGTGTCTTGGGTGACCATGTGTGTAGGAAGTGTCTCTAGCTGCTTCAGCTCGAGCTCAGGATTTCCAAACTTAAGGGGCAGCTGGAGTTACTGTGGAGCATCAGCAAATCGGTGAGTTTCTTGGATCGTATGTTCAAGGAGGTGGTCACTCCACAGGATGTAAGATTTCAGGATACTAGTTAGGTGGCCATCCAGAAGACTAGGAAGAGGCAGGAGCTGCAGGAGTCTTTGGGGTGTGCAAAGAGGTACAAAGCATTGGAGACTACTGTGAGTGACAATACCCTGAAAGAATGCCGTCCAGACCATGATACCAATGGACAAGGGATTGTCCAGGAGGGAGCAGCAAAGTGTAGAAATGCAGTTGTTATAGGAGATTCCATAGTTAGGGGGCAGACAGGCATTTCTGTAACTGTCTTCATGAGTCCCACATGGTGTGTTGCCTCCCTGCTGCCACGCTAAAAGACATCATGGAGAGGGTGCAAGATATTCTGCAGGGGGAAGGGAGTGATCCATAAGTTGTGGTACGTGTTGGTACCAATGATGTAACAAGGGCATGTATTGAGATTCTACATTCAGACTTTCAGGAGATAGGGAGGAAGTTAAAGAGTAGAACATTGAAGGTAGTAATCCCTGGTTTACTCCCAGTGCTACATGCCAGTGAGAATAGAAATAGGAAGATAGGGAGGATCAATGCATGGATTGAAGCATGGTGCAAGAGGAAGGACTTCAGATTCTTGGGGTATTGGGACCAGTTCTGGAGCAGAAGGCACCAATTCAAAAAGTACAGTTTGCACCTCAACAGGACTGGGACCAATGTCATCACGGGGAGGTTCACTAGTGTGGTTGCAAGGGTGTAAACCAAATTGGCAGGGGAATGGGCACCAGCATATTGCCTTTTTATGGAATCTAACTCAACCAATCTACCTTTCCCCACTCTCTAACCTATTTGTGTGTGTGTAAACCTCTAGTGTGTGTGTGAGAGTGAAAGTTGGCACATTGTTTATTATTTTTATTAGTTTGGTTTAGGTGCAATAAAGTTAACCTCTTTCTTTGTTCACTCAAGAAAACCTGTCCTATTGGTTCTTCTTGTGATCATCGCAATTGAGTAATCAAACAACTACTGAATTGGCCAGTACATCCACTTTAAGAAAAAATTAAGCCTATCATGGTCTAACAAGGAGAGGGAAAAGCGGGAAGCCCTTCAACCCCTCCTCACTTGAACATAATAATAACAAGCATAGATTTGTAAAAGGCAGATCATGCTTGACTGATCTAATTAACGTTTAGATGAAGTAGCAGAGAAGGTTGATGAAGGGAATGCGGTGGATGTTGTGTATATGGATTTTAAGAAAGCGTTTGATAGAGTACCACATAAAAGGCTCGTTAACAACATTGAAGGGCATGGAATAAGAGGGTCAATAGTGTCCAATTGAATAAAAAAATTAGCTTATGGACAGAAAACTGCGAGTCGTAATAAACGGTTGTTTTTCAGACTGGAGTCTGCTAGACAGTGTGTTCCCCAAAGGTCAGTGCTTTGACCACTGTTGTTTTTTTTTGGCTATATGTAAAGGACTTGGATCTTGGAATACGGAGTAGAATTTCAAAATTTGTCGATGGTACCAAACTGAGAGGCGTGCCAAACAGTGAGGATGATACGAATCCCCTGCAACAGGACATAGATGGGTTAGCAAAATGGGCAGACAGGTGACAGATGGAATTTAACACAGACAAGTGTGATGTGATGCATTTTGGTGGAAGGAATAGGGAGAAGCAATATAGAATTAATGGCACAGTTCTAAAGAGTGTACAGGGACTGAGGGACCTAGGGGTGCAAGTGTATCCATCTTTGAAGGTAGCAGGACATACTGAGAGAGTGGTTAGCAAAGCAGATGGAATCTTGGGCTTCATAAATAGAGGCATGGAGTAGAAAAACAGGGAAGTTACGCTGAACCTTTATAAAGCTTTGGTTAGGCCCAATTGGAGTAGAGCGTCCATTTCTGGTCACCACATTTAAGGAAGGATGTGAGGGTCCTTAAGAGGGTGCCAAGGAGATTTACAAGAATCGTGTCAGGGTTGGGTATTTTAGTTACAAGGTTAGTTTGGAAAAGCTGGGGTTGTCCTCCCTGGAGCAAAGGAAATTGAGGGGAGATCTGATAGAGGGGTACAGGATTATGTTAAGCTTAGATAAGTTCGACAAGGAGAAACTGTTTCCATTAACTGATGGTACAAGGACTAAGGGATACAGATTGAAGGTTTTGGGCAAGAGGTGCAGGGGGAATGTGAGGAAGAATGTTTTTACACACGGAGTGGTAATGACCTTGGACTCACTGCCCATGAGGGTGGTGGAAGCAGAGACAATCAATGATTTCAAAAGGAAATTGGATGGGCACTTGAAGAAAATAAACTTTCAAGGCTACGGGGATTAAGCGGGTGAGTGGGACTGACTGGATGCTCCGTGGAGAGCCGGCATGGACTCAATGTGCCCAATGGCCTCCTTCTATGCCTTCTATCCTGACGTCGCCTCTTCTCCAGAAGGCCCGCTGAATCTAGTGCCAATCAAGCACTTAAGTGGACAGCAGCGGGGCTTCCACAGGATCAAGTCCTGTCCTTGGATAGTTGCTGGCCAATCAGCGGCCAGAAGCTGCAGCACCATTGCAGAGTTGGTGACTACTGCAGGAGGAGCACCTATTAGAGGCAGAGGAGTGTCGCTGGTCCCAGGCTTCAGGTAGGTCAGGGCGGGAGGGGTCTTACGGGGTTGGGATTACAGGGGAGGAGGGAGGAGGGTCGGTAGCAAGTGTAGGGGGGTTTCTCTCAGCGGGCTCCCCCTACCCAATGCCAGGCCCCTCATTCAGGCACTAAGTGCCTTTTAATGAGCCCCCCGCACCCTCCCCCCCACCCACCCCCGTGCCGTTCTTCCCATGCGGTGACAGGCCTGCCCGCTGTATGGATAATTGCAGCTGCAGTGAGAAGGGGCCCTAAATTGGGAGTTAATTGGCCAGTTAAGGGCCTCAATTGGTGGCAGGCGGGAAGGCCATTCACAGGTCTTCCTCCCCAGGACTAAATTTCTGCGGAGGCAGCATGGTGGTGGGAATCTCCCCTCACCACCATCCCACCCAATTTTATGCTCTTCCCACCTAAAATTCCCCCTATGACTGCATGACTCTATGACGCTTCCAGAATTGAGAAGGTACAACTATCAATTAAGATTCAGCAGAAAAACTATCTGGATAGAGGTCTTAAATATTCTGAAAGTTTTCTATATGGTGGATGTGGAGAAATTGTTTCCACTTGTGGGTGAATCAAGAATAAGGGGGCATAAATATAAGATAGCCATAGATTCAAAAAAATATTTAGAAGCAGTTACTTTGCACAGCAAGTGTTGGGAATGTGGAACTTGCTGCCACGTGGAGTGATTGGAACAGATAGCATTGGTGTATTTAAGGGGATGCTTAATTCAAGCATGAGAGAGAAGGAAAAAGAAGGATATGGAGACAGAATTTTTTTTTATTCATCTATGGGATGTGGGAGTCGCTGACAAGACCAGCATTTAGTGCCCATTCTTAATTGCCCTTGAGAAAGTGGTGGTGTGCTGCCTTCTTGAACCGCTGCAATCTATGTCATGTAGGTACAGCCACAGTGCTGGTAGGAAGGGAGTTCCAAGATTTTGACCCAGCGACAGTGAAGGAACGGCGATATATTTCCAAATCAGAATGGTGTGTGACTTCTAGGTGGTAGGAGTCACAAGTTTGGAAGGTGTTGTCAAAGGAACCATAACAACGAAGTTTCATAACTTTCATTTACATCAAGGAATCCTCCATCTAAATATTTCTCTGAAAGGAGAGATGACACTAATAAATGGAACGTATAATATGTAAGGCCTAGAAATTCAGGTGCGCATATTTTTGGGCACCTCACTGGCACAGTGTTAACAGCCACACTCAGATGGTGAGGCCAAGGGGCCCTGGACTTTGGGCTCAGACCTCATCATAATGTAGATCACTGAGGTAGGAGCTCACACAGGTTAGTGCTCAAATTTCCAGGTAAATGATCAGGTTGGAATGCAACGGTCTGGAGGAGTAATAAGTGGGCCTCAGAGACCATGATCAGGGTTTAGTGGGGGATCAGGTAGAGGGATCACAGACCTTGGGAGTACTGTTGGTGGGTCAGGGCTGCTGATACAGGGAGCTAGTAAGAAGATTGTAGACCTCAAGAGTAATGGATGGTTGGGAATGCTGTCAGGGATTAGGTAGGAAGATTGTACAGTTCAGAAATACTCTTGGGACGGTCAGGAGAGAGGTTGGAGATCTCAGAACTGGGAGCAGCAGTGATTCTGGTAAATAATTATATTTTTACTGACGCGGGGTTCAGCAGTTGTTTTCCCAGAGGCAATCAGCACTGACATTGACTGCCTCAGGACAAACCAGTTGCATGATGGATCAGAAGCAGGTGTTAGGACCCTTATTTGCCTATGCAAAGGAGCTAATTCCTGCTTCAGTTGTGAGTAAATGAGGCCTCATGCTTGTCCTTTATCAAGATGGCATCATAAAGCCAGGAAGAAAATAATGGATGCGCTAGGATCATCTTCAAATCCTTACTAGATACAGGAGAGGTACCAGACGATTGGAGGTCTGCGAGTGTTGTACCATTGCTTGAAAAGGGTGCAAGGGATAGGCCAAATAATTATAGGCAGGTCAGTCTGACCTCGGTGGTGGGTATGTTGTTAGAATCTATTCTGAGGGACAGGATAAACTGCCACTTAGAAAGGCATGGATTAATCAGGGATAGTCAGCATGGATTTGTTAAGGGAAGGTCACGTCTTACTAACTTAAATGAGTTTTTTGAGGAAGTAACAAGAATAATTGATGAGGGTAGTGCAGTGGATGTGGTCTATATGGATTTTAGTAAGGCTTTTGACAAGGTCCCACATGGCAGACTGGTCAGTAAAATGAAAGCCTATGGGATACAGGGGAATGTGGCAGGTTGGATCCAGAATTGGCTCAGGGCCAGGAAACAAAGGGTAGTAGTCGACGGATGTTTTTGTGAATGGAAAGCTGTTACCAGTGGCATTCCACGGGGTTCAGTGTTGGGTCCCTTGCTGTTTGTGGTATATATTAATGATTTGCACTTATGTATGGGAGGCATGATTGGGAAATTTGCTGATGACACGAAAAGTGGCCGCGTATTTGATAGTGAAGAGGATAGCTGTAGACTCCAGAAAGATATCAATGGTTTGGTTGAGTGGGCGGTAAAGTGGCAAATGGAATTCAATCCATATAAATGTGAGGTAATGCATTTGGGGAGGGCAAATAAAGTGAGGGAATACACAATAAATGGGAGGATATTGAGATGGGTAGAAGAAGTGCAAGTCCACAGGTCCCTGAAGGTGGCAGGACAGGAAGATAGAGTGGTGAAGAAGGCATATGGAATGCTTTCCTTTATTGGCCGAGGTATAAAATTCAAAAGCAGGGATGTAATCCTGGAACTGTATAAAACGCTGGTTAGGCAACAGCTGGAGTATTACGTACAGTTCTGGTCACCACATTACAGGAAGGACATAATTGCTCTGGAGAGAGTACAGTGGAGATTTAAAAGAATGTTGCCAGGGCTTGAAAGTTGCAGCTATGAGGAAAGATTGGATTGGCTAGGGTTGTTTTCCTTTGAATAGAGGAGGCTGAGGGGTGACTTAATAGAGGTGTACAAAATTATGAAGGGCCTAGATAGAGTGGACAGGAAGAACCTGTTTCCCCTAGTGGAGCGGTCAATTATCAGGGGGCACAGATTTAAGGTAATTGGTGGAAGGATCAGAGGGGACAAGAGGAAAAATTTTTTCACCCAGAGGGTGGTGGGTGTCTGGAATTCGCTGCCAGGAATGGTGGTGGAGGCTGAAACCCTCAATTCCTTTAAAAGGTACCTGGACCTGGACCTGAAGTGCTGTAACCGACAAGGCTATGGACCAGGTACTGGAAGGTGGGATTAGCTTGGGAAGCTAGTTTTTTCAGCTGGCACAGACATGACAGGCTGAATGGCCTCCTTCTGTACTGTAATTTTTCTCTGGTTTCTATCTGGCACAATTCATGGCAGAAGTATGCGCTCACAGAATTGACTGCCATTTTGGTCCCAAAGCGGCACCCACAGCACTCAAATAATAGGTGCTATCGATCCCAATTTCATGCCTGAGTACTTTCTGCTTAAATTGCTTGTTCATTGCTGTTATCTTCTATTTGTCAAGATCAAAATTGCACCATATGAAATTGGTAGCATACAAACTAGTAGTGACACATTCATATGCGCAAACACACACACGTTGACAAATGCTCGCTTTCCTTAGTAAAAAGAATTGCCATCAACTTGCTGAATGAAAGCTTTACTTTGATAAAAAAAATTCACCTAATTAAGAAGCAATGTGTACTTTGGTTCAAGTGGTTTCTGCTGCTGAGCTTTGAATGAATCTGGTTCTGTTCCAAATACACCAAAAAAACATTGACATTGTCAGGCGCCTGCATCAGTTAGTGCAAAATAATTTCCTTTGTCATTACAGGATTAGTGTTTGGGGTAGAAACTCTGTAAACTTTCAAGATTAAATTGGATAGGTGGATAAAGGAAGTAGAATTGAAGGGATATGGGAACTGGATGGTTTGTGTGATTAGACCTATTTGCTCATGTGGAGGGTAAATACCAACATGGATTGGTTGGGCCGAATGGCCAGTTTCTATTTTGTAAATTCTATGTTGTTCAGAAAGCAACAGAGCAATGTAATATCATTATTGAGAAATAAATATGTGGTATCATTTGTAAAAAGCAAACTGGTTTACATAGCTACTGCCCCCTTCTCTTCTAACATAAAAAAACAGTCACATGATAGTGCTGTTTTTTTGTTCAATTTCAAGACAGCTCAGGAGCTCACTGAAGCAGTTACATTACATTTCCCATAGCTTGATACCATGGTGTTAATTGAACACAGTGCAAATATTTGCTATCTGCTCCTGCTGACACTTACAAATAATTAAGTTCACACGGGTATTTCCATTTTAAAGTTCCTTTGTATCCAGAAGTGAAACTCCAGAAGCTGGTGATAAAAATGGAGATATCAAGGGCTCCTTCCATCTAACCTTCTGTTCAATCTGTTAAAGAGACTTCCTTATTTTCCCACTTTTCAATTCTGGTGCATGATCTGTATCCAAAATATTAACCTGTCTTTTTCTCTTTACAGATTCTGACAAACCCTTTGTGTATTTGCAGCATTTTCTGCATGTTTTTCTTTCCAGATTTCCAGTATTTGCAGTTTTGCTCCCTTTTGTCTTTATATTGACAGTGTTTAAGCGAATGCATTACCAATAAGATATTGTTATTTCCCCTCTGCCATTCGTCCAGTTTCAACTGGTTCAAAAGAAATTTGTTTCATGTCTGGTCACTACAAATTTGTACAAAAACCTACAATTTAAAATGAAAGGTTCACATCTACAATGTTTTTCCTACATTAGAATTTGGATGAAGCTGCCAACAGGGCCAGGGTCCAGAAAACCATCGTCAGCTCATAAGGATGTAATTGAGACTGACAGCCTCGTTCTGTGATATGTGCTGCTGCTCTGTGTTTAGCAACTGATAGCCATATATGTTTCTGATTGTCTTGCCTTTAAAGCCCACCTGTGACCTCTTTCATTACTGGTGCCACGGTCAGTCAAACACAGTTTCACTGAGTTGGAGATAAGACAGGTCCAGCTTTGTTATCTGCCCTCTCTCTCCTCTCAGCAGCAGAGGGATCTTTTTTAATTCAAAACATCTCTTCACCTGACACTACCAAAGCTATCATCTCCAACACATAATAAATTCAGTATTGCTTCTGCAATGATGCTCATTCCGATCTGTGAATGTAACAGTGCATTCACAGTCCAACTGAACCTGGAAAATAGTCTGTTAATTTCAAGGTTTGCTTACCGAACAAAGTAACAGTAGAAATTACTGCCAGTGGTATTAGTGGACAAACTAATGAACCCATTTATTTGAAAAGGACTAATGCCTCAGTTAAAATAACAGAAACACTTCATAGGAACACACTACATGCTCATTTAATAATGTGGCAACATCAATTTTTAGACCAATATATTCATAATGTAAAGTTTCAATAATATTGAGCTTAACAGAATAGTGTTCAACCCTATCTGTATGAGATCATATTAATCCCAGACAGTAACTAAATCTGTAAATTATATTTTTAAAGTATATTGCCAAGAATTTCTGTGGAACTTCTCCAAATCTCCTGCCTTAACCTAACTGTCCCTTAACATTGCTTCCCTCCAGTTTCCTCCTATATACATATGTAGACACATACAAATGCATACAAATACATATATATATCTCTTCTTCTTTGGCCTCCTTGTCTTGAGAGACAATGGGTAAGTGCCTAGCGATGGTATATATATATATATATATATATATATACACACACATATATATACAAAATAACTTATAAAGATGATGGCTTGTCCATACTTGTTGATGAGGACAGTTGATGATTCATCTCCAATTTAATACAGATTGTACATTCTCATAAAGTCCAATTTCTGTGAGGAATGTTTCCCACACACGGGACATTGAATGTCAGATTGAATTGAGGGCTGTTCTTTGCTTAATTTCCTTCGGACACTTTTTACTTTGGCTAGATGAATATGACTTGCACAAGCTTTGTCATGAATCACCTTTTGCCATTTTTTCTAGTTCCAAGCACCATGCTTCCATGAGTCAGTTGAGATGCCACATTTTTTTAGATTGGCCTTTAGGCAATCCTTATATCTTTTGAACCGACCATCACTGACCGCCATGAAATTGAAGTAAAAAACACTAATATGCACATTCCTATGTTACTGTTATTACTTATATTGTTCTCAGGTAGACCAAAACAGCTGGGACACAGAGCTCTCCTCAACTGCTTCTAATACCACTCTACAATGGTCTAAAATGGTCTCTTTTATGAGGTAAGATCTTGTCTTGCCAGTCGTTTTTCATCTTTAAGAACCTTAGTACAATTTTTCTACTTTATGGCACAATATAAATGCAACTTGTTGCTTCTGAAATGAAGAAATGCTCCATCTACTGGCAACAGAAACAACTGATAAAACTCATGAAATAAGAGCAAATGTATTTAAATCTCAGTACAAGATGGGAGCTGACCCTGCAACCTTTTGGAATCAGAGTCCGATGCTCCACTGCTGGAACTACTGAGCAGCCTTCCCTTTATAAATTGTTGCCTGGAGCCCCAAACCTGACAATTTATTCCAATTACATTACACTGTCCATTGCCTTTGCAGTGTGAAATATAAAATAAGTGGAACAGGTCCAAAAACAAATGCCAAGATGAGGCAGAATTCCCTGAGTGACATCCGAGGAGTCTATCCAATTAACAGAGCTCAACTTTGCTCTGTCAAGTGTTTATCTGAGTTGATTATCTCTGCCTGCATTTATACTGATGGAATGTAAGATAACTAGGTTTAGGCAGTGGGTATAATCTTCCCCCTACCCCTCCCCCTTCCCTTCCAGTGAAAAAACAAGAAATAGTTTGTGGCTTTCAGAAAATTGATTTATTGAGAGTGACATTCTGGAACTAGCTCTCCTGACCCAATGATTGGGGCTTGGCCCTTCAGTTTTTGAAGCCTGCATCTTTTTTTTCTCTGATGCTGTAAGTCACACATGCAATAAAGCAGCTTGCTAACTGACATTACCGAACTACTGTTTACAAATTTTGGGATCAAAAATGGAACAGCCAGCGAACTGTAGATCGACATGATGATAATTGCCATTTGGAGCTGCTGACAGATTGTTAACATCAGATCTAAGGTGACTTCTCAGGAATGATAATTACCAGCGACAAGATGACAGCAGCACAGCAACCCAGCATATTTCTGCTATAGTTAAGAAAATTAATAAAATAAAACATGTCAGATTTACTTGATGTCCAGTCATAGATTTACATAATTCAATTTTTTTTGCATTCTGTCAAGTTTTGCTATTACAAAAGAAAGGATTGGCTGGAAATATATGTTTTTTGTTTCCTAATTCAACATGACTGTGAAGATGACCCCCCACCTCCCCACCCCCTGCCCAGCACCAATAAGAATCTGAACTGAATTTGAAGAGTTTAGATGAGGTAATGGGGGATCTTATGGCGGAGTGCAGTGGACAAGCTGAGAATAAGGCCTTCCTTTTCAGTTTCTGTGGGGTCTTGTTTGGGCTGAAGCCTCTGGTCACCTCAAACAAGGTCAGTAACATAAGAGGGGATGTGCCGAGGGAGGATGCTGAGGCAAGGGAGGGTTTTTTAAAATCTCTGGTCTGGTAAAACATTGGCCCATTGGTGCACTAATTGAAAGCAGATGCACAGGCTTACTGACCAGCAGTTGTGGGGCCCACTTGGAGGTCCATGACTGGGCCTGGACTTACAAAGATTTTTTAAGATATTTCAGTTTTTTTTCATTGCTCTTATGAAGAAGGCTGATGGACACACATGTGGAGATATTTCTTGGGGCTGCTGCTGCATCTTCTGTAGCAGGCAATCTCTGCCACAAACCCGAGAGGTTTCTGAAGAAAGACTGCAGAAATATGGACTTTTTGACCTAGTAAGCAGTTAACTGAGGTGAACGTATAGAGGTGCATAAGATAGTTATAGAAAAAAATAACCTGTAATGTTATCTTGAAAGAGACTGCAAGAGTAGAACTAGAAGGGACAGGTTCAAAGTAGTAACAGAGAATTTTAGGACTGAGTAAAATTCTTCTTCACACAAAGATTGATGAACATGTGAGATAGTCATCCAGATGGAGGCAAAAACCCTAAAAACATTTAAGATGCAATTGGATGCTACATTGGGGAATGCTGGATCTCTCTGGATGGCTGAATTAAGATGAGCAAAATAGTTTACCTTAGCTGCAGTTATCTTGTGATATGCATGGAGAAAAGTCCCATTTAAACTACCTCCTCCCCACAACAACCTACCAGATGAGAAATGTGTTTAAACTGAAAACAACAGTTAGCTCTTAGTGAAAGTTGCAAAACCACCAAGGTCAAACATCTTCATCCTGGTGTTTATTGTTATGATTTTTGAAGAATTTTTCACTGTTTCCCCAAAACAATTGAAAACATCCAGTTTACAACTTGCATCATTCTCCCTATTCTGCCCTCAGTCTTTTTATTTAATTATAAATGGATGCCTGAACCATGAATACATTCTCCTGTCCATCTCTTCCCCCAAAACATACAAGATTCAAAATTGTGGAAATGTTAAAAAAACAAGCAATAAACCCAATGTGAAACTTCCAGAAATTTTGCCACAAATGATATGAAAATGCAGATGTCAAAAAAGAATAAAGGGAGTGGATTGTTCATCAATATAAAACCCTCATACATTTATTGTTGTCCCACACTCTGAACTGTCAATAGCAAAGCACATTGCAGCCATAGCCTGAAGCTACTAATTTAACAGTGCATGGAATCTCTCTTCACTCGCTTCCAGGAAAGTCAAGTTCTTCTGACCTTTACTGGCACTGGACGATATCACCCATGTGACCCACAATACTTTGTCCCAGATGTCCTCGACAACAGTACATAAAGGAGGCCAAATTATTTGTCAGCAGCAGCTATGAAATATTAATGAGGAAATTATAGTATTTTGGAGTCTTGTTTTCATCTTCAGCCATTTCGCTGTCACAATGTTATGAATAATCAATCGACAGAATGTTTCACAAAGTCCTCAAATCTATTTTTTGATAGCATAGCATAAACTATTTTTGGATCTTTATTGATATGTTTTTTTTTCTTCAATGTTCAACATAAGAACATAAGAAACAGGAGCAGAAGAAGACCATACAACTTCTCAAGCCTGCTCTGCAATGTAAACTCTTAGCCAATTCCCCAACAAAATATCATTTGCAATCTTCAAGATCCAAAATTTGTGGGGTCAAAGGGTAGTAAATTCATTTGCCTACCCTGATCAGGCACCTGCATCACTAGGGGCTCATACAGCATACTCACCACTGCAGCAACACCAGAAAGTCTGCTGTAGGTGGCCCAGGCAAGGGGGTTAATGTTAGATACCCACTTCCTTGGAAATAAGGTGTAGTTTCTCCAATCAGCCTGCTTTCAGGGGAGGGATTGCTTTAAATAATTTTTTCTCAAATTCAATGTCCAAGCTTCATGACATAAGCTCTACACCTGTTGCTGGGCTGCCGGGTAGGCCTGGCCCGACCAAGACCCTGTGAAGGCCTGAGCCACAGGAAGGCCAATGTCAGGGTGGGAGTCTGTCAGAATGGTTGTGGATTTTCAGGGTCAATATTTTAAAAAGTAAGGTCCAGCTGGAGCTGTGTGCTATAAGGGTAAATAATTTGACAATTATCTTCCCTACATGTACTGCTATTGCTATATATTTTCTTGAATAATATGACAATGTCATGTGATATGACACTGCAATCTCGTTTTGACAAATACTACAATTCTGGCATGGGAAAGACATGGTAACTGGATTTCAATGTAACTTTGGAGACAGATTTTAGAAAGATCATACTCATGGAAACAATATGAAAAAAAATCAAAGTTTGCAGGCCCCAATATCCTAACCAGCACTCCGTGTGCTTCTTCCTCGGATTGAGAAAAGCAGCCCTGTATCAACCTTGGCTCAGTGGTAGAGCTCTTGCCTTTTAGAAGTTTGTGGGTTTCAGCCTCACTCCAGAGAGTTAAGCAGATGACCTAGGCAATATTGAGGGAGCATTGCACTGCTTTGGGTCAAATGTTAAACTGTGGCCCTGTCTGCTGTTTCAAGTGAATGTAAAAGATCCCATGGCGCTATTCAAAGATGAGTAGGAGAGTTCTATGCTGGTGTCCTGGTCCTCCCTCAACTAAAACATGATCTGATCAATTACTTTGTTGCTATTTGAGGGAGCTTATTGTCTCCAAGTTGGCTGCCACATTTCCTACATTACAGCAGTTATAGTGTTTCATTAGCTATAAAGCACTTTGAGACTTCCTGAGATTCTGAGTGGTACTACATAAATGCAAATCTTTTTCTCTTTTTTCTGCAATTCCTTTTAACATAATCTGATATCAGTTCTTCATGTGATTAATCTGATAGAACTTAGGTTATCCATTTTTTTAACTCTCTGTTATTTTCCCTTTCCATCCCTTTCAAAAGGTACTGCTTACCTCTATACAGGGTCCCTCAGTTGAGAGGGTGAAATAATCTGATGGTGTCGTCTATGTCGCCAGTCAGTAAAGCATTTGGTGAATCCTATTTTACGAGTATTCTTCCCTCCCCCCCCAGAAAAGGTTGTTGTTACTGTATGTGTGATGTAAACCCATTTTAGCAGTTTCAACAAAGCAATGGTGACAGAGGAACAGCTCTGAGGAATTGCTCAGTTATTATTTCCTTTTTCAGTTTGATGAGTTCTCAACTGCAAGCCCAATCCATGCTGGGAACTCACCTTAGGTAGGAAAAGAGGGCCTACCCAATTCAGGCAAGCAGCAATGTCGTAATGCTCCAGTCCCACCAATTCAGCACCAAGACCAGAACATAGGTCCTAATAATACTTGTAAAAAAAACCTTGTGGAAAATTAATTTGAAAAATTCCACAATTTGGAAAACCTGTGAATCTTGACATTATTTGGAGGATAATATTTTTCAACTTTTGGTACAAATACTTATAGATTCAGGTTGAAACTATCTGCATATGACATACGTAAGTAATGCATAGTTGTCATTTGCACATATGCCTCCTTTGTAGTTTAAATCTTCCTCTAGCAGATCAACAAGACTTTATGTGCTACACATATAAAGGAGGGGGCATTGGGGCTGCTGATATGCTGTAATTTAACTGTAATTTGTTTGTTATGGAAAACTCAATTTGATTTGAAAAGAAAATTGTTGTAGTTTTTGTTATGCAATTTGTCTATTCCATTTATGCCAGACCACAGGACACTGGATTTGCATCACATCAAGAAATCAAAACATCTTTTGATATTCTTTGGGCTGAGATATTTAATTAAAACCTTTCACAGCTGGACAACAAGGGCCATGGATGGGATCTGTGACCAGATTTTCACGCTATTGATCAGGCTGCATGTTTATAATTAGATGAAGTTAATTAAGAACAAATCAGTTCACAGCCAAAATGACCCTTTCCCTTGCAGTCAGATTATATAAGTATTCAT
The DNA here is from genome assembly GCF_036365525.1 of Heterodontus francisci. Classification (NCBI taxonomy): domain Eukaryota; kingdom Metazoa; phylum Chordata; class Chondrichthyes; order Heterodontiformes; family Heterodontidae; genus Heterodontus; species Heterodontus francisci. Next base: position 182,360,221 of record NC_090371.1, read on the forward strand.
TTAAGTCAAATTTATTAGCTGAACATCTAGTTTTCAAATACCATCTGCACAATCTGCAGAACCAGAATTTGAATGTTACTTTTGTGTAATATGCACATAAATGAACGAAACAAACATTTTCACTCTATGGGAGAAGCACTAATACATCGAAGAGTCATGGCGTCATAGTGTCATTTACAGCACAGAAGGGGGCCATTCGACCTATCAAGTCCATACCAGCTCTCTATGGAGTTATGTTGTCAGTGCCACTCCCCCGCTTGATCCCCGTAGCCCCACAAGTCTATTTCGCTCAAGTGGACATCCAGCTTCCTCTTGAAGTCTGTGAATGTCTCCACTTTTGCTACTTTTGTGGGCAAGAGTTCAAGGTCATTACCACCCGCTGTGTAAAAAAGTGCTTCCTTATATTCCCCCTGCATCTTTTGCCCAAAACTTTCAATTTTGTCCCCTAGTCCTTGTACCATTTGTTAATAGGAGCAGATTTTCCTTGTCTAACTTATCTAAGCCTGTCATAATCTTGTATACTCTATTAAATCTCCCCTCAATCTCCTTTGTTCGAAGGAGAACGAACTCAGCTTTTCCAACCTAACCTTGTAACTAAAATCCCCCATCCCTGGACCCATTCTTGTAAATCTCCTCTGCACTCTCTGGAACCTTCTGTTCACTTTCTACATACGAGTTAGGAACATTTTTGTTACAATCAAATTTCTGAAACAATGGTCTGAATTCTACAGGATGGTTTTGAACAGGCTCAGAGGTGGTGGCAGGGTGGGGGTGGGTGTGGTATGGGTGTAAACTCGGAACGAAAGATGTCAGACCACACTTTACCGATGGTGGCCGACATAGAGGGTGGACTTCACACATCGACGCGGCAGGAAGGTAATTAAGGCACTTGACAGGCCAATTGACTGCAATTTTATGGCACATTTTGAATTTTACTAATGGCCCACAGGAAGCATGGGGCTTCAGAGCCTCGCCTGGTTAAAGGAGGCGGCAAGCAATTGGGAGCTCAGTGCTGGCTGTCTCCAGCAGTCAGTGTGGCGTGCTGGGAGGGTGGAGTAGCGCGGGCAATGGCAAACGAAGGTCGGGGAGGAATATGCCAGCGCTGTGGGGTCGTGCTGTCAGCGTGTCATCGGAGAAGTGAAAGAACAGGTTGCCATTTGGCTAGAAGGCCTAACACACTTATAATGAGACTCATTCACCCAGGCTTTGGGGCCTCCATTGAGGAGGAGCAGCAGAGAGGGAGGAAGATACAGGGACTGGAACCAGGACATCAGCAACTTCAGGCCAACAAGAAGGCCAGCCTTATGGTGGGCATGCCAGAAACAGCCATAGAGGAGGACATGAACTCCCCCCTGCATGCAAAAGAGGCTACCGTCATGAGAGGGTCTACCGTCTGAGGCTCAACTACCTGCAGATGTCCGACTGGCAGTATCTCCAAAGAATGCACCTCTCCAGGGAGCCCATTGCTGATCTGTGTGCCATGCTGCAGGATGGTTGAGACCCATAGGGGTTGGCAGACACCCAATGCCAGTGACACTGAAGGTCACCATGGTGCTGAACATCTACATCTCTGAATCTTTCCAGGGATCTACAGGAGATTTGTGTGCGATCTCGCAAGCTGCAGTGCTTTGGTGTATTAAGGAGGTTACCAATACCTTGTTCAAGAGTGCTGGCAACCATGTGTGCTAATGGACTGATCCAGACAGTCAAGCTGAGAGGTCTCACTGGGTTCCGGGCCATCGTTGGATTCCCCTAGGTGCAGGTTGCGATAGACTGCCTGTATGTAGCCATCAAGGTTTCCACAGACCAGCCAGCAGCCTTAATCAATAGACAGGGCTTCCACTCATTCACTGGTCTGCAACCAACAAATGCAGATCCTTCAGGTATGTGCATGGTCCCTGGGAAGCAGTCACAATGCCTAGATACTTTGGCAGTTCCTGGCGCCAGAGCTTTTCCAGTCCCCCGCATGTCTTCAGGGATGGATACTGGGAGACAAGGGCTGCTCACTGAGGACATGGCCGCTTACGTCTGTGAGGAACCGATGCACGGATGCAGAGGAGAGGTACAACACCTGCCACAGGGCAACCTGAGCGACCGTTGAGCAGGCCAGGAGGAGGCAGGCTGTTGACCTTGCTGCCCTCTGGCTTGGGATGACTTTGGCAGCTGTCCTCTACCTGAGACTCAGAGGGGCCCGGCACAATGGGGGCCTCCTGCAAAGGTGCAGGGACAACCTCAGTTGGCAGGGGTGATGGGGGAGCTGGCATCATTGGCAGAGGGGCTTTGGAGCTACGACTCACACCAGGAGCACCCTGAGAGGAGCCCCTAGATGCGGGAAGGCAGCCGCTCCATCCCCCATTGCACCTCCCTGCTGACCTGACAGGGACGTAGAGCTGGTAGACTCCAGCTACCTCATCCCCCTCTCACCTTGCCACTGCTGCATGGAGCTCATGGACAAAACGATGGCGTGCAGGTCTGTGCGCATCTCCAGAAGCCACTGATTGGTCTTCTGGATCTGGCTCTCCATGAGAGTTGTTAACCTCTCAATGGAAGAACCCAGACACACGACCGGCAGAGACAGTGCAGAACCCAAGGCCTGGATGAACTCCTCCATTGTCCGCACTTGCGTAGACATAGCCTCTGGCATCTCTGCCAGATGTTGCCTCACCTTTCGCTCCAGCTCCAGCATTTCCCGTGTTGCTGCCAGCACCAGGGATATGTTATTAGCCTGGGGCTCAGCATGGGCCTGACCTCCCACAGTCCTTTGACTGCCAGTGGTTTGGGCTGTCACAGCCTTTGTCAATTGCCTGGGTACATCTGTGCTGTGCTCGCTATAATATTACTTGCTCCTTTGACATTTTAACTGGAACATACGCAAACAGTTACTGCATGTGCTACATCTCAACATGTCTTGCTCTGTTGGGCTGCACCCACAACAGACTCGTCATGTGTGACACAAAATCACTTCCTCCAGTGATCTTCACTTACAGATACTTAAGGTGGTCCACTATTAAGGTCATCCCACAACATTCACCAGGTTGTATGCCCGAAACTAAACGCGTGCGACCACCCCTTAATGTGAGAGTATCTGTGCTGGTGGAGGATGTAGGGGAGTGAGGTGATGGTGCACCCTCTGAGGCTCCCTCCTCCTCCTCCTCAGAGGTGGCTGACTGTCCCACATCCTCGACAGATCCTGTCTCTTGTCATTTATCTTGACCTGCATGAGAAAACATAGACATTGAAGTGTTAGGATCTGGCCATTCCAAACACCCCGACTGTGTAGCTCCAATTGATGCAGTGGTGATCACATGTACAGCATGGCTCGTTAGTATCAGATACACCCTTGTATCCCAGGAGATGCTCTCTCACTCTCTTGGGTAGGTGCTCCTGCCTCACCATTAGCTATGGCCTGGCCACCTTGCTGCCATGCCAGTTTCATGGCTTCCTCCCCCAACGGGGTGAGGACATGGAGATAAGGCACTGCACCACTGGTCCTGGCATACTCCTTCCTATTGTGGGCTGCCTTCTCCTGCAGACACAATGATGAACAAAGTTAGTTTCCCAGTGGGGAAAAGCCCCAGACCTCTGATAGTGATAGTCCAGTGGGCCATAATGGAAGCACAAATAAGTCTCCTGCATGTGGACTCTCTCGAGGGACTCATAGGGTTTAACAATGACTGACGTGCACCCTCTCACTGAGATGCAGCCCAAGCACAAGCATCATGTCTTTCTGTCCTTCCCCAATGAACATGACTGGATGGCCACTCCCTTAAAAACAACCTCTCCCTCTTGCTGTGCCACATGCCATGACCAAAGGGTCCCAAGTGTTTGGAGTTCTCACCTCAATAACCTGGAAGATGTCATTGACTGGCATCCTGCATTGGATCCATGTCTTGGCGGTGACCCCACAGCTGCTGACCTCCTCCACAATTTATGTCCAGGCTTGCTTGATCAGCCAGGCAGGTCTCCTCCTCCCATCCCTGGGGAAGAGGACCTCCCGCCTTGCCTTTGCAGCCTGGAGGAGAACTTGCAGGGAGGTATCGCTAAACCGTGGGGCCACCCACGGACCTACTTCAGCCATGGCCTGTGCAGACTCATGAACAGCACCTTGCCTAGTATGCAGCAAAAGACGCAGACAATGTCCAGGGGGAAGAAAGGGCACTCAGAAAGTTTTGTTTCCTATCCAGTTAGGAGTGAATGCAGGGCTGGTGGCCCTTAAAATATGGCATCTGCTGTTGCATGAGATGACGGCAGCACTGGCATCCCCTTCCCCACCTTGGGCCCTTGATTTTACAGGCCCCACGCCTCCACTTCCTTAATTGGCCACCCGCCCCGTGGTCCCGGCCAGCCAGCCGCATTTCCCTTGTGCAGTGTTGCTACCACCGGGAGCCTTGCAGTCACTTTAAAACTCATCCCATAGAGTCTGCAAAGGGATATAGATAGGTTAGGTGAGTGGGCAAAATTTGACAGATGAAGTATAATGTGAGAAAATGTGATGTTATCTGCTTTGGTTGGAAGAATAGAAAAACAGAATATTATCTAAATGGAGAGAGACTACAGAATGCTGCAATACAGAGGGATTTGGGTGTCCTCATGCACGAATCACAAAAAGTTGCCGGGGTCATCCAATGCCTCTGAGGGGGCCCTCCGGGGATCAAGGATTGTCCCAAAGGCAGAAACTCCCCACCAAGCCCGCTAGGAGACCGCCAGGTCTCAACTGGCGCACCTCCATATGGTGGCAGGCCCCTCCTTCTTCCACAGAATTGGAGTGGAGGCAGGAGGCTGCCCTTAAGTGGCCATTAATTGGCCACTTAAAAGCCTCAATTGGCCTGGAGTGGAACGGCCGTCTTTGGCCTGCCCCACCCCAGACAAAATTGCAGGGAGCCAAGACAATGTTGGGAACACCACCTATTGCCATTTTGTGCCCCACTCCCTATTCCCATCTCCAAGGGATAAAGTCCTGCCTGTGATCTTATTGAAACATTTCAGATCTTGAGGGGGCTTGACAGGGTAGATGCCAAGAGGATGTATCACCTTAAGGGGCAATCAAGAACTAGGTGGCACAGTTTCAGAATTAGGGGTTGCCCATTGAAGATGGAGATGAGGAAACATTTCTTCTCTCAGAAGGCCGTTAATCTTTGGAATATATTCAAGGATGAGTTAGACAAATTTTTGATCTACAACGGAGTCAAAGGTTATGGGAGCAGACAGGAAAGTGGAGTTGCGGCCACAATCAGATCAGCCGTGATCTTATTGAATGGCGGAGCAGGCTCAAGGGGCCGAATGGCCTACTCCTGCTCCTATTTCTTATATTCTTATGTTCTTATACCACACTCCTGCCTGTCCTAATCTTTAGGCAGATCACTTAAACAGGAGAAACCTTTGCTTACATAGGCTAATCAAAATCAGATGTTGCAATTAGCATCCATCAATGCCATTGGTGTCTCTCCCTGCATTTGTACTGCTATGTACTAGACCCTGCCTACCCATGGGTAGTACAAGTCAGGAGGCAACTATTGTCAGTGAATATTAAACAGTCAACAGAAACTGGACGGAAGTTTGGGAGCAATTTTTGTGGCAGTCGCTTGTGGATTTTGAGCTAGAACGATGTCCAAATTTAATGTAAAACCATAAAATGCTGGGAATACTCAGCAGCTCAACAACAACTTATATTTATATAGTGCCTTTAATATAATAAAACATCCCTAGGAACTGCATAGGAGGATTATAAAACAAAATATGACACCGAACCGCATAAGGAAATACTAGGTCAGATGACCAAAAACTTGGTCAAAGAAGATTTTGAGGAGAGTCTTAAAGGAGGAAAGCAAGGTAGAGAGGTGAAGAGGTGTAGGGAGGGTATACCAGAGCTTAGGGTCAAAGCAACTGAAGGCGCGGCCACCAATGGTGGAGCAATTAAAATCAGGGATGCTCATCCGGCCAGAACTAGAGCAGTGCAGGTATCTCGCAGGGTTGCGGGGCTGGAGAACTTTACAGAGATAGGGAGAGGAGAGGCCATTGAGGGATTTGAAAACAAAGATGAGAATTTTAAAATCATGCTGTTACTTGACCAGGAGCCAATGTAGGTCAGCAAGCCAGCAAGCACAGGGGTGATAGGGGAACAGGACTGATGCAAGTCAAGACACAGGCAGCAGAGTTTTGGATGACCTCAAGTTTATGGAGAGTAGAATGTAGGATACCAGCCAGGAATGCATTGGAATTGTCAAGTTTAGATGTAATGAAGGCAAGAATGATGGTTTAAGCTGCAGATGAGCTGAGGCTGGGGTGAAGACGGGCAATGTTACAGAGGTGGAAATAGGCGGTCTTAGTGACGGCCCGAATATGAGACTGTTGCCAGGGAGAGGGATGGAGTCAGTAGCTAGCAACAGAGTTTGGAGGGGGGACTCAAAATGACGGTTTCAGGTCAGCATCTGCTGAGAGAGGAACAGAGTTAATGTTTCAGGTTGGTGACCTTTCATCGATCTGAAATATTAAGTCCGTTTCTCTCTCCAAAGATGCTCACTGACCTACTGAGCAATTCCAGCATTTTCTGTTTTTATTTCAGATTTCCAACATCCGCAGTATCTTACTTTTGTCCAAATTTAATGTAGTTGCTGCCATAGGTTCTGTAAGAACATTGCCTGCTACTGTTCTTTTCATTCCCAACACTCTCCTCTAAAGTGCCGCGACAGGCCCTTCACATTTGGCCATCTCAGCCAATTCTCATCCTCCAGCTCAGTGAGAAATGTTCTGAGGATCATGTTTTGTGCTGGCAGCTGGCCAGCACAATATAATGAAGACATTGATCTGAAATGGATTGGGTCCCCTACAGATTCCTCTGGATTGCCACCACACACACCCTATCCCTCAATTGCCCAAATAGTGCTCTGAATGACAATCTCCCATGCCCCACCTCCAGATGTCTCTAGTTTACTGTGGTTTTAGTGTGTAGTAAAAATGTCAGTAACACCTGGTGACGGAACATCAATCCTACAGAAGTCTTTTTTCTCTTTTCTTGCATATTGACAGGCTGCAATGTATGATGCCTACATATGTAATCTAATATATGATCAATGAAAAAAGCAAAATACTGCAGATGTTGGAAATCTGAAATAAAACAGAAAATGCTCTCTGAGGTTCTGATGAAAGGTCAAGGACCTTAGACATTAACTCTGTTTTTCTCTCCACAGATGCTGCCAGAATTGCTGAATATTTCTAACATTTTCTCTTTTTATACAATATAATGTATGATGCCTAGCTGAGAGGCTAATTGTCAACTAAACAAGGCATATAACTAGATCTAATAGTACATCAACCAAATCCTCTAGATTTAGCTATATATTTTTCCATTACATTTTATCCATTATAACCTTTGGATGTGTATTGAACTTACAAAGAACAAAGAACAGTACAGCACAGGAACAGGCCATTCGGCCCTCCAAGCCTGCGCCGATCTTGATGCCTGCCTAAACTAACACCTTCTGCACTTCCGGGGCCCATATCCCTCTATTCCCTTCCTATTCATATATTTGTCAAGATGTCTCTTACAAAGGCCAATTTCTTAAAAAATATATTTAAGGTCCTGATGGCTCCAGGTCTAGGGTGGAAATATGGCATAGCTATTAGATCTCCTCATGAGCAAAGCACAATCTTCATAAGTACAAAAACAATATACTGTGGATGCTGGAAAACTAAAATTAAAAAAGAAAGTGCTGGAAGTACTCAGCAAGTCAGGCAGCATCTGCAGAGAGAGAAACAAGATTAATGTTTCAGGTTGATGACCTTTCATCAGAACTCCTTCATAATTGTTGTTCATTGCTCAAATGACGATTGCAGTCACTTGGTCTATAGATGTGGGTGTGAGGGTACCTGCAGTGGGTGTCTGATTAAACTGACCTCCCAGCTCTCCTCTTCCTTCATTCCTGAATTTGAATTGTTGGTAATTAATTGTTATAATTATAATTATGACACTCAAAAATATATTTTATAGATAAATATATTAAAAACCAGCTGCCATACTTAAAATTAAAATAAATGCATTTTTGTAACTGGCACATCAGAGGTAGCATAATAATTATGATAAATTAGTAATGAACTCATTATTTTATATTTATATGGGTAGAGCAGTATTTTGTACAATTATTTTTCAGTGAACTATGTGCTCACTATGGTGAGGGAGGTGAGTCCTAACAAATTAAAATTTGCCAATTTGGTTCAATGTTAGTACTTGCACCTCTGAGTCAGGAAGATATTGATTCAAGTCACATTCCAGAGACTTAAGCACAGTGCCATATTGAGGGAGAGTTACAGTGTCAGGGGTGCCGTCTTTCAGATGAGAGCTTAAATCAAGGCCCTGTTTGCTCTCCCAGGTGAGCATAAAAGATCCGATGGCACTATTTAAATAAGGGCAGGGGAGTTTTCCCAGCGCCCTGGCCAATATTTATCTCTTACCCAAAACAGATTATCTGGTTATTTGTTTCATTGCTGTTTGTGGGGCCTTGTTATGTGCAAATTGGCTTCTATGCTTCCCTACATTAAACCAGCGACTGCACTTCAAAAATATTTAATTAATTAGAAAACGCCTTGGGATAACCTGAGGTCATGAAAGGCTTAAAATAATTACTTAATCGCAAGTTCTTTCTTCCAATGCTTGTATCAAGTACGACCAGCTCAGGTAAAGCATAAGTCAGTGCAGGGTTTAGCTTCCACTGCTGTTGTCCCATTTCCCACACCAACAATGCTCTGACCTCTCTGAGTAAGGTTGTTATATCAAGTTAATGCCAAATTAACACTGGGTTTGTGACGTGGGCCAATTTCCATTCAGAACTGTATTCAAACTGGCCAAATTAATTTCACATAGGACAGTTGTCAACAGCAGAGAGAACTGAGTCATGGAATAGAATTATAGAATCATAGAAAGTTTATGGCACAGCAAGATGCCACTTAGCCCATTTTGTCTGCACCAGCCGAAAAATGAACCACCCAGTTTAATCCCACCTTCAAGCATTTGGTCCGCAGCCCTGTAGGTTATGGCACTTGAGGTGCATATCCAGACACCTTTTAAATGAGTTGAGGGTTTCTACCTCTACTACCCTTTCAGACCTTGAGTTCCAGACCCCGACCATCCTCATTTCCCCTCTAATCTTTCTACCAATCATTTTAAATCTATGCCCCCCCACCTCTCTGCTAAGGTACATAGGTCCTTCACATCTATCCAGGCCCCTCACAATTTTGTGTCAGCCCATCAGTGTGGCTAAATTCAAACTAAGACTCCAAAGGTGAAGGAGCATGTGCTAATCCAAAGTGCCACACAATTCCCCAAAGCTATTTTTTTTAAGTACCCTCTGGAAAGGCAAGGCTCTCTTTTTAAAGCCTATTACTTATATTACTCTTGTGGACTACAAAACTGCAAAATAATGATTTACCTCAGCAGAATCAAAGTGACAAAAATGCAATAATGCAACACTAAACTTCATAAACTGAAATGCGATCACCTTTACAAAAATATTGCAATGTTGTGCTTCTTATTTTCCAATTACAACCTGCACTGTAGAACATGTATTATAGAATGTAATTCCCAGAACTATTAGTTTATTGAGGCAATGTATCATGATCATTTGGATTAGTGTATAGCCTTGCCCTAGGCATGCAAAAGGAGAGAAGCTGGATTCACATAAGAAACTTGATATTTTCCTAGCCTATTTCCTTTGATAGTAGGATATAAATATTTTAATGGCGTCTCTTTTAGGTTAAATCTGTACAGTTGGAACTTTACACCCTGAAGCAAATAACATTGCTGTTGCTTTGTTGATAATGATGATTTGTTTGGTTGACTCATTGTGAGCAATATTAGTTAATGATGGACTGGCACTATTGGTAGACATAGAGAATACTATAGCATGAACCATCTGAAATGGGCTGTATGTGAATGAGTTGAAAAGAAAATTGGAAAAAAAAACCCTGAGAGTTAAAGATGGTTTCATAATAGGAAGTAAAGATGATTTGAATCTTACCATGAATGAAGCTATGAGAGATTTCTTTCTCTGACAGCTATAAAGGGAAACAAATTAAAAAGGCAATCTTAATCCAGTTCCAAGTGACCATCAGCCCAAAACACAAACTGAGTGTAATTCATCAATAACAACAATTTAGCTCATTAGGTCACAGTATGGCTAATGAGTCACACAGAAAGGAAAAGGTTGAGGTTAAAGGCACATTGTAAGGGATATGTGAGGTGCATGATGCTGCAGCTAAATTGTAACTGTTTTGGGAATGATTGAAGCTTACACTGGATTTATCCTGTATTCAGCTCTACAGGATTGGAATTCATAAGAGTAAATCAAAAGGATAACAAACAATATCAAAAACATTAGTTCAAGAAGGTCACATGGAACAACATGGTGTTTAAGCATTTGCATCATGATTGTCAGTTATGTTGCTGAGTGACACTTAGATTACATTTCTCATTGAAAGTGTTAAGCTGTTTTCCTTTTCTCGTGAAGATGCTGACATGTGTTGGGTTCCATGGGCACCAGCAACTCTCCAGTACTTCAACTAATTACATTTTCATGTGTTGGCCTAGATAATGAGAGTGGGCTGCCTATTTGACCTGAAAGAAGGAGTCAAACAGAGCTGAGACTGATATTATTCTCACCCATTGTTCACACAACTGCACTTTCCATTAGAGGTCATTGGATTGTAATCAGCAATAGGAAATTTTGGCTCATTTACAGTGTTTGTGGTCTGGGGGAACTTATTGTTCTTACCTCTAAGCTGGCTGACATCAGCTAATACAGTGTTTTACAGGGGTTGAACCTGGTTGGATGGCTCAGTTCTGCATTGAGCAGTACATTTAACAATGGAGACATCAGGAGAGCATAAAACATGATTAATTAAAAAATTTTCTTTGTGGATGTGAGTATCCATGTGATGTCTCTCTTTTAGTACTGTAGACACTACTACATATAAATCCCAACCATATGTTACAATGTTGAAGGATATCAATATGAGTTAAGATTAAAATTGCATTTTAATGTGTGAAGTTGGATAATGTTTCCTAGGTTGCAATGTTAACCAATGCATATTGTGGCACAGGAGGGATGCTTCACTGCAACAGAATACTCGGCCTATAATTGCATTGAATGACATTTTTGTAGACCCTTGGTGATGAAAAACATGCTCGTGTGTGGCAAGCTGTGAGGGAAATTTAGTTCTTGAAGGGTTAAGAAAACACTCAATAACAGCGAGTGTCAATCAATGTCACTCAGAGCATGAGGAAGGAAGGGCAGACTTGCGTGGCTTTTAAAATGAGGCACAAATTGAGAAATCTATACCAGACTAAGGAAGGAGAAAAGACCATAGAGAGAACAGATCTTGATCTCACATATAAACACCATGTGAAACAGAACTTGAAACCTCTATAGTACAACATGGTGATGCACTGAGTTCCTGACTGGCTGTTGGCACAGGTTCAGGAATGCCCCCCTCATCCCCCCTCATAAAAAGACAAATGAGTGCTCTTGGTATAATCTAGCCAGTTTATCTTGTTACAATATTTACTGACCTGAGAATTTCCCTATAATCAAGTACAGATTATTTCATGATTGATTTGTACCAACTGACTGTACATCATGACCATTAAACTAGCAGTAAGAACATCATCATACATCAAGTAGTAGGACACTGACATTTGTCATCGACACTGGCAGCCACTGCCAGCATCAAATTGGAACCACAACCGAATTAGTTAAACCCTCATTATATTGAAACATGATGCATTATTTTTGAAAACAAAAACCTACAGAGCAATTTTAAGGCTGTATTATAATTTTAGGAATAAGGTGTTATTTATAAACCACTCACACTACTCTTTACAGATTAAGACACCATCTAAATCCTTTAAATTGCTCATGGCTTTTTATTCATTTCTACTATTATAACTTTAATTGAAGGTGATGATTAAAGTATTTTATGATTTTATGAAAATTGCAACTGATTCAAAATAAAAACATGGCAGTAACTTGCCATCATGAGCCAGCTACAGGCATATAAACATTTCGTATGATTCAGTTTGTTCGGCCATTGTTGCAATAACAAAGTAAAATCTGAATACTGGACTCTTGTTTATTGGCTGGGAACATAAGGGCACTGGTTGAACAAGATCTGAACACATTTTAGTAACTTAAGCATGATGTTAACTATTTTCTTGTGAGCATGAATCCATTCAACTTGTATCATTTTAGATTACTTGATTGCAGCTGAAAGTAACTGGGTAAGAGCCAGCATTGATGAGTGTTATTAATCAGCACTTTCTGATATTTTTTAAATACTCCTGTTCAGAGTGGTGCTCTATGGAGCTCTGCAAACTATTGTGCTGAATGGAGCAAATGCAAGGCACAAGTATAGAAAGAAATAATTTGCATTTATATAGCACCTTCGACATTTTCAGGATGTCCCGGCGAAATACTTCAGTTTGAACTGTAATCAGTGTTGTATTGTAGGGAAATGAAGCACCCAATTTGTGAACAGCAAGATCCCATAATGAGATAGGTGATCAGATAATCTGTGCTTTTGATGCTAGTTGAGGGATAAATATCGGCCAAGATACTGGAAGAATTCCCTTTCTTTTCCTCCAATAGTGCTATGGAATCTTTTACATCCTCCTAAGAGGGCAGATAGAACTTTGGTTTTATGTCTTGTCTAAAGATGGAACTGCAATGTCAGCCTAGGTTGTGGGCTCAAGTCTTTAGAGTGGGTCACAAACCTGCAACCTTCTGACTCAGAGGCATTTGAGAATATCTGCTCCAGGGCACTCTATTGGTATTGGTATTTGTGGTCTCTTTAGAAACAGTTGGTTTTTGTTTTTAAATCTTCATCAGATATTTGCTGGGACAAGTTCCAAAAAAAATTCCTGATTTCATCCTATTTTCTTCCCTCCTCTCCTAATGACCCTGACTAATGCTGGGGTAAGACTCTATTGTCATTGGTTGTTGTCCAGTATCTCATCCAAGAGGTTATTGTTATATTTATGCCGGGTTTCTGGATATTTTTATATATCTGATTTATCTCAGACCAATGCAGATAATTCACTTGTATTAAATCACCAACTGGTTTATTTATAGCACTTTAAAATATCTCAGCACTTACAAGATCTCAGTACAATGTCTTTGTAGAACAGTCACTGTTTACAAGAACATTCCAGCTCTGTCTCTTTTTAGTTTCAGTTTCAAACTCTTAAGCTCCACCCGTAGGCTTAGGCAATCAAGCACAGTGAACACAGATAAGTGGACAGACTAATACAATCAAACCTAGGTCAATCAAACACTATAGTTACACTTCACATGCAAGTTTAGGTAGTAAGGGAAGATTCTCCTCTGAGTTTCCACCCATTTGGGGGCTGATTTGGATTTGGCATAAAGAGCAGAATGTGGTGTGCAAGTTTACTGCCTGAAAAATTCACTCCCAAATAAATTGCACTTACATTCTCCTCCCAAAAGAAACTCATCAGCGCCCTTTAAGATACACCATATGCAAATGTGGTTGCGTGTGGTCAACCCCTCTAGCCCATTCCCCTCCATCTGCAATCCAAATCCACATCAAATAATTAACGGCAGTGTAAATGTAGTAGTAAAGATGGTAACGGTGCCCCTGAACTGGATACAGTTTGTGTGCTCAGACTGAAGGTTAATGTTTCTTAGTCTGCATTGTGTTCTTGAAAGTACTTTAGGGATTGAATCAGGTCTTTTGTTGCTACTTTTACCTATATATGCTCAAAGTATTGCTTAGCACTCTAGACATGGCACTCAATTTTAATCCTGGGCCAGTTTTCAGCAGGTGACTGTTGGTTCAAAGTTCACTCGAGGCAGCAAAAAACAGTTCTGGGGTATTTTAACTCATTGGCCTCATTAGAATCTCATGAGTGGGTGCAGCCATCCAGTTCTCTACGCTCAAATTCCAGCAGTTTAGCCAGAGTCTTATTTAAAGTGGCTATGCATTTCTTAAAGCGAAGTTATATTGTCTTTTGCCTGATTTCACTACTGGCATGCACAAGAAGGAAACATTTCAGGATGAGATGCAAGCCCCCAGGTTCTCTGAAGCCTCCCTAGAGGTCCTGTCTGAGGAGGTCAGAACAAGGAGAACAAGTTCTCTTTCCAGCCAGTGGGAAAAGGATCTCAAAATACCAAGAGTATCAAGTTTAGAGAGATATTGCTGAGATTATTTGCTCCAGGTGTGTCAACATCAGGAACTTGGATGTAATGCAGGAGGCATTGCCTCACAAGAGTAGTGTGGGTGAGTGCAGCTCATCAACTCTCCATATTTGTCAATACTACACAGCAGCAGTCCTTTTCGCCCTCCACTGTCAAGCACGACAATGCCCACCCTTTCATTACATCCTTAACCACACAGCACAGCACAGGGACACCCTACACCACTTCTCCTTCTGATTCCAAACACACAGACAATCACGTCTTCCATGCCCCCTTCACAGCAACAACGAGCAGCATTTCCTTCTCAACTGGTAGCCTTTGAAGAATCATCAACTTCTCTCATGGCTCCTTCTTCACCTCTAAACAGAGGCAAAATAATCCGTAGAACCATAGAAAGATTACAGGCCATTCAGCCCGTTGTGTCTGTGCCAGCTGAAAAAACTAGCCGCCCAATCTAATTCCACCTTCCGGAACCTGGTGCATAGCCTTGCAGATTACAGCACTTCCGGTGCATGTCCATGTTACTTTTAAAAGAATTGAGGGTTTCTACCTTCACCACCATTCCTGGCAGTGAATTCCAGACACCCACCACCCTCTGGGTGAAAAGGTTTCTGCTCATATCCCCTCTAATTCTTCTACCAATCACCTTAAATCTGTGCCCCCTAGTAATTCACCTCTCTGCTAGGGGAAACAGGTCCTTCCTGTCTACTCTATCTAGGCCCCTCATAATTTTGTACCCCTCAATTAAGTCTCCCCTCAGCCTCCTCAGTTCCAGGGAAAACAACCCTAGCCTATCCAATCTTTCCTCATAGCTGCAACTTTCAAGACCCTGACAACATTCTTGTAAATCTCCTCTGCACTCTCTCCAGAGCAACTATGTCCTTCCTGTATTGTGGCGACCAGAACTGTGTGCAATACTCCAACTGTGGCCGAGCCAGCGTTTTATACAATGCCAGCATTGCATCCCTGCTTTTGTATTCTATATCTCGACCAGCAAAGGAAAGCATTCCATATACCTTCTTCACCATTTTATTTACCTGTCCTGCCACCTTTAGGGAGCTGTGGACATGCACTCCAAGGTCGCTCACTTCTTCTACCCCTCTCAATATTCTCCCGTTTATTGTGTATTCCCTCACTTTATTTGCTCTCCCCAAGTGCATTACCTCACACTTCTCCGGATTGCAGTATTTAAAGAAGAGTGGATAGGTTTACTGGTCAACATTCCTCCCTCAACTATCACAGTTAAAACAAATGATCTAGTCTATTAATTGCTGTTTGTGGGACCTTGCTGTGTGTGTTTGTCAACATACCAACACTGACTGTACTGGCATTGTTCATTAAACATTTGGGACATCTTGAGGGACTGACAAGGTGCAAATGTACATGCAAGCTATTTTTCACCACAGAAAATTAGCCAATGAAGAAGAAAATTGACTGATGCAATGTTCCCGACTTAAATGATGATCAAGACAAGCATTAAATAGGTTATTAGGAAAATGTATGAAGAGTACATCACTGGCCTTTTTGAATTTAAAATTACTTGTGCTTTTTGCTCCCTGTGGATTTAGATTGGGGCACTATGGATTTAGTGAAAGGCTGCAGAATGACAGGCACAGTGATGTTATGTGAGCTGCCAAAGTACAAGATTTGTGTAAAAATGTTCAATTAGTAATTCAGTGATGGTGAAAATCACTCAAAATAAGACACAAGTTTACATACCAGACATGTCGTATGAATCATATTATTTAATTGAATACCAAGCACTGTGTTAATTAAATTGACTTGCTTCAACTAATATTAGATGCAAATGCATTTTCCCTTTTTATGCATCTAGAAATAGAAAAGCTACTTATAGTTGAATCAGTTTGGTTCTTTCATTAATTCATATTACAGTGTCAGAAGGTTTTGCGATTGAAATTTTTTAAGGTCATGCAGTTAATTGGAAAATGGCATTGAAAATGTTGAGGATTTCAGATTTTTGGCTGTCAAACAGTTCTCTCTTGAAAAACAGGGACTGATATCCTGCACTGTCTACAATTATCAGTTTCCCTGCCACAGTCTAAATAGCCCAGGGCTTACATGACCTTGTATGCTGCTATTTCTCACAGGTGAAATGTCCAATATAATCACTTAAGTGGAGCAGAGAAGGCCCAGTTGCACTTGAATGTCACTTATATGTTACTTTAGCACCACTCAGCCTGTCTAAAGGAAACTTTTAACTCAAGGTTGCCACCAATCAGCTGAATTGTGTTCAGGTTTAGGCAGATACTGCAACAGAGAGATATTGAATATGTTGCAAAGAAGCAGACAATTTATTTAAATTGTTTCTCAAGATTGCTTGACCTGGAGATTTGTTTGCACCAGAAAAAGAGTGCAAGAGGAAAGCATGATCAGACAGACCAAACTTGGATGTTAAAATCCTGAAGTTTGCAGGAGAAAGGAAAGGCTCGGGGAAATAGGGTCCCACTTCTGTAGGTCATGGGTTATTGTAGAAGTCTAGGAGATGGATAGAGAAGGGAGCAGTGCATGAAAATAGGATAGTTCAGAGAAGCAGATATGTCAATAATAACATAAAACTACAGAGAACCAAAAAATGTTACAACAGAGAGTAATAAGTTGGAGACTAGAAGTTAGTGAAGCATTACCTATTAGGATATGCTTTTCCTTGAGTGTAAGAGAATAAGAATGTCCTCATCTATGGGAATAGTTTTTAAATCACAGTAAACCAGCCACTATAGAGAGTTAAGGGGGCAAAACTGAACCTTATTTTACCTGCTTCTTGGGCACAAAACATGGACTAAAAGGTCCAATTTTGTAGATGCTCAGTTCTTTGCCCAACATGGCTGAAATACGCCCAACATGATATTGGTTCAGGCAATATACAGGCATCCCTGACAGCTGTCTTAAACAACAGTAACAACTTGTATTTATATAGCGCCTTTAATATAATAATATATTACTGGGTGCTTCAAAGGAGCATTATAAGGCAAAACTTGACATTGAACCACATTGGGCAATATTAGGATAGATGGCCAAAAGCTTGGTCAAAGAGGTAAGCTTTAAGGAGCATCTTAAAGGAGGAAAGCGAGATAGCAAGGTGGAGAGATTTAGGGAGGAAATTCCAAAGCTTAGGACTTAGGCAGCTGAAGGCACGGCCACTAATGGTGGAGGAAATAAAATCAAGGATGTTCAAGAGGCCAGAATTAGGTGAGTCCAGATATCTCAGAGGGTTGGGGATTGGAGGAGATTACAGAGATAGGGAGGGACAATGCCATGGTGAGATCTGACAGCAAGGATGAGAATTTTAAAATTGAGGCATTGCATGACTGAGAGCCAACATAGGTCAGTGAGCACAGGGGTGATGGGTGAAAGGGAAATGGTGCGAGTAAGGAAATGGGCAGCAGAGTTTTGGATGACCTCAAATTTATGGAGGGTAGAATGTGGGAGGCTGGCTAGGAATATGTTGAAATAGTCAAGTCTAGAGATAACAAAGGCATGGATGAGTGTTTCAGTCGCAGATGAGCTGAGGCAGGGATGGAGTCAATCAATGTTATGAAGGTGGTAATCTTGTATATCAATTGCACTTACTTATTTGCAGGTGGAGGGCATTAATTGGGGTCTGACTTGAGCACATATAAAGAGACACTTACTGAAACTCTGTTGGGATTGAATTAGGAGATATGTGCTTGTAATGTTTCACTCTGTAAATAAATATAAGACTGAGTAAAGATTGACTCCAGTATCATCCTTAACCAACTGGCTTTCTAGACTGTAAGAGCATAGTGGATATTTTACTGGACTTGTAATCCGGAGGCCTGGACTAATGTTCCAGCGACATGAGTTTAAATCCCACTATAGCAGCTGGGGAATTTGAATTCAATTAATTGAATAAATCTGGAATAAAAAACTAATCTCAGTTATGGTAACTGTGAAACTACGGATCGTTGTAACAACACATCTGTTTCACAAATGTCCTTTAGGGAAGGAAATCGGCCATCCGTACCTGGTCTGGCCTCCATGTGACTCCAGATCCACAGCAATGTGGTTGACTCTTAATTACATAGAACATAGAACATAGAACATTACAGCGCAGTACAGGCCCTTCGGCCCTCGATGTTGCGCCGACCTGTGAAACACTATTCCATTTTCATCCATATGTCTATCCAATGACCACTTAAATGCCCTTAAAGTTGGCGAGTCCACTATTGTTGCAGGCAGGGCGTTCCACGCCCCTACGACTCTCTGAGTAAAGAAACTACCTCTAACATCTGTCCTATATCTATCACTCCTCAACTGAAAGTTATGTCCCCTCGTGTTTGTCATCACCATCCGGGGAAATAGACTCTCACTATCCACCCTATCTAACCCTCTGATTATCTTATATGTCTCTATTAAGTCACCTCTCCTCCTCCTTCTCTCTAACGAAAACAACCTCAAGTCCCTCAGCCTTTCCTCGTAAGACCTTCCCTCCATACTAGGCAACATCCTAGTAAATCTCCTCTGCACCCTTTCCAAAGCTTCCACATCCTTCCTATAATGCGGTTACCATCTGAAATGGCCTAGCAAGCCACTCAGTTGTATCTAAATCTCACCAAGATGGCTCCTGGGCAGTCAGCTCCCTAGGGAACTACTCACTTTCCACGTCTATCCATGGCCATCTGCTGCCATCCATTGTTCTTTCTCCCCACTAAATCCCGTCTGCTGTTTAAGTTCCCCTGATTCTAACAGTGGGTGCATTTTAGCCCAAACTTCAAGTTAACTGTTAGCTTAAACAGCATCTGTCTGCTGGTACAAACCCCATCCCCCGACCTTACCTTGTGAGCTCTGGTAAAGATCTGGATAAGACCTGGATGTGGTTTTTCTCTCAAATCTGGCTTCAAATTCCTGGCTTCACTGGACACCAACTATATTGGAAAACGTCAGCCTCCTGCTGAGTCATTTGACTGGCCACTGGTTGTACTGGTATTTCTGCTTCAGCCTAATCCTGCTGGCTCCATGAGGGGTCCCAGGGAGCCCGTGTCGCAGGAGCCCTTAGAGCAGGCTCTCAGCTATCCCTTCAAGAACACCCTGACGCAGATCCACACGGCCTGCATCTGGGCTCGCCAGCTGGACATGCTGGCCCTGTGTGTGTATTAGTCTCCCTCCATGTAGCGGAGCCTGGTCTCCAATCGTCTCGGCCATCCCTGCCATTGGACAAAGACCTTGCTTCGCTTGGACCATGTGATTGTCAGAGTGCAACTACCACCCCACGTTAAAAGAACCCACACACAGGCATCTTCCACCCCTTCAAAATGAACTTTGGGACCTGGAATATCAGGATTGGACTATTCAGTCACCTAAAGACCCACAACCCTGGAGTGGAAGAAAGTGATCCTTGTTCCTGAGGGACTGCCTAAGAGGAGAGAGAACCACTACGAAAAGTCAAAAGAGAATAAAACCGGATGAACCTCCAGGCATTGACCTAGGCACTGGAAAGGGCAAAGGCAAAGGCACACTGTGTCCAGTCGACCCTGCAAAGTCCCCCTCACTAATATCTGGGGACTTGTACCAAAATTGAAAGAGCTGAGCCACAGACTAGTCAAGCAACAGCCTGACATAGTCATATTCACTGAATCATACCTTACAGCCAATGTCCCAGTCACCTCCATTATCATCCCCGGCTATGTCCTGGCTCACCTGCCGAAGCCTCAGTCTGGCAAATCTGTCCTTCAGGACTCAGCCAGCTCAGTGATGCTACCAAGACATTCTTGGTGATGGACATTGAAGTCCCTCAGCCAGAGTACATTCTGTACCTTTGCTACCCTCAGTGTTTCTTCTAAGTGCTGTTCAATGTGAAGGAGTATTGATTTATCATCTGAGGGAGGGTGGTAGGTGGTAATCAGCAGGAGGTTTCCTTGCTCATTTTTGACCTGATGTCATGAGACTTCATGGATCCGGAGTCAATGTTGCGGACTTCCAGAGCCACTCCCTTCTGACTGTATAATACTGTGTGGCCACCTCTGGTGGGCAAACTACTGTTGGCATGTGTTCACATTCCCTCCGCTTTCCGTTTGCCTTCTCCCCCAGAAGCTACCTGAGAACAGCTACCAGCATCGCAACTGTCCCAAATCGGTCAAGGGGAAGCCAATAAGCTGCCTCAGGAGGCCTCACATGAGTCAACAGCATGCCAAAAGTATTCAGATCAAACCAAAAGCCCAATCTCAGAGGAGCCTCGGGCCTCAGTCCTCAGACTTCTGGAATCCGATTTGTGCTGCAAGGTGGCTGTACATTTGGGGTCCAAAAATAGGCCTAAATCAATTTCTCCCTCAAGGATTCCTGATTTCAATGTTTTTATTGCTGGCTGCTAAAAGCACTTAGCCTCATTTTGTTGCTTGTGAGAAGCTTGTGCATTACTGCAACAAATTATCATATAAATATTTCCTTTACTTCTTCCATACATTCTGCTGTAAACACAGTTTTAAAACAAGTTATAGTAGCTGACTAAAATGAATTCTCCACCCCACTGCCAGTCTGATATCTCTGTCTTTGGCCTCTTACACTGTTCTAATGAAGCTTGAGTAACAGCAACATGTCTTTCAATTAGGCACCTTACAACTTTCCAGATTCAACACTGAATTCAACAATCCCAGATCATAAGCTCTGCTTTCATCTTATCGGAAAGCAGTTGTTGGTGATAATTTTGCTATTCCCATTTACATCTCATCTAGCTCGGTCTTCTGTTTCTTGACATCTCCCATTACCGTCTCATTTTGTCTTTCATTTTGTCTTTTAATCTCTCTTGTGTTCCACCCAATTACATGTCTTCCCTTTTGTTCTTTTCCTCCCTCCCTGCTTCCCTTGTCTCTGTACTTGCTTAACACCTATTACATACGTAACTTTTTTCAGTTCTGACAAAAGTCGTCAACCTGAAACCTTGGGCCATAAAGTGGATAATGCCATTATTCAGGCGCGGGGGTCAAGGCTCACAATCTGCCCTACCCAGTTCCGGTGGAATTGGGCAGCACACACATTTGTTGATGCCCTCTAATTTCCATGATTGTAGCACAGAGCTGAGTGGCTCCCACACTGCCAGCTGCCTATGTGCTCAGCAGGGGGCCAAACAGCATTGTGCTCAGAGCATGTAGTGCAGCCAACCTTCTGTTCTTCAAGGCAGTCTGCCCTTCTTCAAAGGAAACTGCACTGAATTCCTAGAGGCTGCTGCTGAATACTATTGCTGCAATTCTAAACAAGAAAATGGAACACCAGGGCACTGAGGGGACTCCAATGTCATGAGGGCAGTGCTGGAGGCCTTAGTGCTGGAGGTGGACAGAAGGACAGATGATATGGTCCACAGGGGGCCGGGACAGCCTCAAGGACCACCTTCAGATGGTAGTAGGAGCAGAAGGCGAGGGAGATCAATTCCCGAACCTGAGAACCTGGCAGCAGTTCCACAGGAAGTCTAATGGCCTCATGCAGGTAGTCAACATCAGTGAATGGATCTTCACATGACGTCTCCTACCCATCACACCACCAGCCTGACAAGAACACAATAAATAGCAGCAGGAGTAGACTGCATGGCCCATCGAGCCTGCTCCACCATTTAATACAATCATGGCTGATATTTGGATTCAACTCCACTTTCCCGCCCACTCCCCATATCCCTTGATTCTCTAAGAGACCAAAAATCTATCATCTCAGCTTTAAATATATTCAATGATGGAGCATACATAACCCTTTGGGTGAAGAATTACAAAGTTTTACAACCCTTTGAGTGAAGTATTTTCTCCTCATCTGAGTCCTAAATGATCAGCCCCTTATCCTGAGACTGTATCCCCCTTGTGTTCGATTCCCCGACCAGTGGAAACAATCTCTCAGCATTTACCCGATGCAGCCCCTTCAGAATCTTGTATGTTTCTCATTCTTCTAAACTCTAGAGAGTATAGGCCCACTTTACTCAGTCTCTCATCATAGGGATACCCCCTCATCCTAGGGACCATTTTAGTGAACCTTCACTGTACCACCTCCAATGCAAGTATATCCTTTCTTAAATGTGGAGACCAAAACTGCACACACTACTCCAGATGTAGTCTCACTTAAACCCTATACAATTGTAGCAAGGTTTCTTTATTCCTGTACTCCAATCATCTTGCAATAAAGCCCAACATGCCATTTGCCTTCCTAATTGCTTGCTGTACCTGCATGCTAAATTTCTGCATTCCTTGTACAAGCACACCCAAGTCTCTTTAAACATAATCACTTACAAGTTTCGCACCTTTTTTAAAAATTCTGCTTTTCTATTCTTAACGACCAATTTCTCTACATTATACTTCCTCTGCCATCTTGTTGCCCACTCACTTAACCTGTCTATATCTCTTTGCAGCCTTTCTGTGTCTTCCCCAAAGCTTACCTTTCCATCAACCTTATAACATCAGCAAACTTAGATACATTACTCTCTGTCTCTTCATCTAAGTCATTAATATAGATTGTAAATAGTTGAGGCCCCAGATCCTTGCGGCACTCCACTGCTCACTGCCTGTCAACTTGAAAATGCCCTCTTTCTGCCCACCCTTGGCTTTCTGTCTATTAACCAATCCTCTATCCACGCTAATATATTATCCGCAACTCCAGGAGCCCTAATCTTGCCTATTAACCCTTTGTGTGGCACCATATCGAATACCTTTTGAAAATCCAGGTACACTACATCTATTGAATCCCCTTTATCTACCCTACCAGTTGCCTGCTCAAAAAACTCGAATAAATTTGTCAAACATGATTTCCCTTTAGTAAAAACATGTTGACTTGTTCTAATCATACTGTCTAAGTGCATCATTAAGACTTCCTTAATAATAGATTCCAGCATTTTCCTAAAGATTGATGTTAGGTTAACTGGCCTGTAGTTCACTTTTTCTCTCTCCCTCCTTTCTTGAAAAATGGTGAGACATTTGCCAACTTCCAATTTGATGGGACCATTCCCGAATCTAAGGAATTTTGAAAAATCGTAGTTAGCGCGTCGACTGTCACTGCAGCTATCTCTTTTAGAACCCTCGGGTGCAGGCCATCGGGTCCGGGGATTTGTCGGATTATAGTCCCTTACATTTCTCCAATACTTTTTCTCTACTGATATGAATTTCCATAATTTCCTCACTCTATTTAGCCCCGAGGTTACCTTCTATTTCTGGAATGGCCCTGTCATTTCCTCATTCCCTCATTTCTCCTGTCTCTGCTTCTAAGGCACCAACATCTACTTTAGCAACTCTCTACCTTTTTATATACCTATAAAAGCTCTTACAATCTGTTTTTATATTACTGGCTAATTTACTTCCATTCTATTTTTTCCTTTTTTATCAACTTTTTGGTGGTCCTTTACTAGTTTCTAAAACACTCCTGTTATGGCCAGGTGGGAAAGGTGTCTAGGGGTCCCTCTCAGCCTTCACCTGGTCTTACCGTAACAGGGTTTAATTTTAAGCACATCGTGTTTTAAGCTCTCCCTTGGTGAATCCTTGTTCACCGCTTTCCAATTATAAGGCAAATAAACCAGCACAAACAGGCTTTCTTAGGTTTAATGAAGAAAAGTTGAAATTTATTAAACTTAAACTTAAACTCTAATTCGGTTAACACCTATGGGTACACAACACGTCCACGCTAGCATGCATATGCAATACACACATGCAAGTAGAGACAGAAAAGAGCAGAAGAAAGATAAAATGGAAAAGTTTGAGGCAATATCTGAAGAGATTTTGTTATGGTTCTTCAAGCTCACTGTAGAGCCCTTGATTGTAGATAGATCTTGCTTTTCGTTGGGGTCCAGTATTCTTCTTAAACCTTGTTTGCTGTAGGAGACTTTTCTGTCTTGGTTTTCATGTGTCTTCAGTGGATTCAGAGGCTTGTGAGAAAGAGATGGGAGCAGACAGGAGAGATCTTCTCAGTCCAGGAGCAAACAGACTTTCTCCATTAGAACTGTTTGTACAATTCAGAAAAACGTAGGTTGCCCAGCAGGTTAGTCATGTTGCTGAGCATGACTGAATGTTCCTGCCTTATGCTCATTCTGAACTACCAGCTCTGATTTCTAGTGTAATGGACAAGCTGCAGTTGGTGTGACCATGGACTTTTTGCTTCCCACCTCATCTCCCGCTCTCACCACAACCTTCCCCATCTGATGTTCTGCTTTCAGATACCCAAGAAATGCCATCTGCCCAACCACAGCATCTCCAGAAAATACTGGCACTGCATTCACCTTGGAGACTGATACACAGTAAGGTTCTGCATGTGGTGAGACACTGGGCACAAGTGGGCTGAAGCCAGGCCAGGGAGAAAGGATGATTCATTTACCATCCTTCCGGAGGCGATGTCACAGATCAGTTCTGGTACAGGGGACTCGGCTGAGGACCTTGATGGGATGGAATCCAGGAGAATGTTGATGGGCATGCATACTGAGTTGCTGGGTGCATTGGCTGGCCTGCCAGTCAGCTTCCTGTCATTGTCAAGGAGCATGGAAGAGTCCTGTTCCAGCCTGGCAGAAAACATGGTGCAGAGCTTGTCCTTTCCGCAGCCTCTGCCCCAAATCCTTGTTGTGCTGCAGACCCAGATGCACTGTAACTGCAGGCCCCATACCTTTTGCAGCCTTTGTTTGGATGTGTCACCTAATCCTCTGCCCTCCCCATGAGGCTGAAGCACTTCCAGACACTTTGCAATAACGGAATTTTGAAAAATCACCTTACTTGCAGGTTGGGTGCCTGACCCTTAAAGAACGCTTCTGCTGGATCCCTCTTGTAACTGAATGCCTGGCCTTTGGGAAGTGATGTACACATTTGTACAAAGGATCTATATGGCCCTACATTGGGAAATGTGCATCACATCAGCCAGTAAGGCTCAATGACATAAGGATAGCACCAGTTCAGCTGCTTCCAGCGCATGTAGGGGATGCCCACGTGGGCACCTTAGTCAAGATGGGATGCCAAGTGGGCCATGTCAGAAGTTGCTGCCCTTCAGTTTGCAACACCTTGCCCCCCAGCCCCTGGTGGATCAATTTCGTCGGTGCCTCTGGAATCTGCATCTCTTAAGTCTCCTTCTCTCTCCACAGATGCTGCTGACTTACTGGGTATTTCCAGCAATGTATTATAGTAGACAATTGGCCTCAAACATTTTGTGGAGCCAGTCTACCTTATATAATAAACAATTGATTGATTGCTTGATAAGGAACATTTGATCATTAAATGTCGGTGCAATCGTAGGCTGAACATTCAAAACAGCAGCACAGCAACATGATGACTAATGGCTGAAATGAGCAAGATGCCACTTCATCAATTAAAAACAGAAGATGCAAAGTAGGTCCAGGAAAGAGAAGAGAAGAATTATACTTTGGGCATGGATCCATCATCAGAATGTTAAGCCACCTTTTCCTTTTTGAAATGCTGATAGATCTGTTGAGCATTTCAAGCATTTCCAAATTTTGCTTTACAGTTTCAGCAAATGAATTTTAATTTTCTTTTTATCTGTCACTTCTTTAAGATACATGTTTCTATCATAAATGATGAAGCTACTTTTTGATCCGAGATAGTAAATAGAACTGTGATGGAATGAGCACACTGACACTACAGAAAGGCAGAATGGTGGTTTGCACTTGTGATTCTCAGTATTATGGTATAGGATCTGTATGCTGTTCAGGTTATCACAGGAAGGTGCTGATGGAAGTCCCAACAAGAAAGAAAGGTAAATCAAAGGGGATGTTGCCAAGCTGCTCTTGTGCACCTGTTGCCATATAGTGATAGACAACAGGCGGAGTTCCTCTGAGAATACATCACCTGTTTCCCAGTGCCTGTTCTGGTTCTACATGGTGCAGGGAGATGTAAGGCAAGGTATTAAAATGTGAGTGGTCGTTTGACGAAAGTAGCATATGGTTTTCATCTACGCTTGAAATTCTTCACTTTGCTCCAGCAGAAAACTGGAAGACCCATTAAAACACATTTTATGGCCCATTTCTATTCTGAAGCTGGCAGTAAGGAAGTGGTTCCCAGTGAGAGATGGTGCTTGGCTAGTAATACAGCTGGTTAGCACCAAAAAAGCTTCTCTGTTGCTATTACAGGAACAAAATGCTGTGACTCAATTTGAGTACTACTTTCGGTTTCATGAGCGAGAATAACTTGTCTTTATAAAAACAAAAAGTGCTAGAAATACTCAGCAGGTCATGGCAGCAGCTGTGGAGAGAGAAGCAGAGTTAACATTTCAGGTCTGTGACCTTCCATCAGAACTGGAAAAGATGAGAAAAGTATGAGGTTTTAAGCAAGTGAAGGGCAGTGGGGGGTGCGGTATTGGTGTGGAAGAGAACAAAGGGGAAGTTGTGTGATAGGGCAGAGGGCAGGAGAGAATAAATAACAAGGATGTCATGGGACAAAGGCAAAGAGAGTGTTACTGCTGGTGATAAAAGACCAAGCAATAGTCCAGAGAGAGTGTTAATGCAGAGTAATGAGTAGCTGTTTCCAAAAGCGACACATGAAAAACAGGCACATGGTTAAAAAATAAAATAAAATAATAAAAAGATAGAAAGATACAAAAAAAAAGGCCAGTCATGCCCTGAAAGAAGACTCAGCATTTAGTTCAACAATTTCAGAGTATGACTGGCCTTTTTTTATATTTTTCTATGTGGTACTTTTGGACAGAGCTGCATTTTACTCTGCCATTAACACTCTCTGGACTAATGCTTTGTCTTTCACCATAGGGTAGGCGGTGGCGTAGTGGTATTGTCACTGGACTAGTAACCCAGAGACCTAGGGTATTTCTCTGGGGACTTGGGTTCGAATCCCACCACAGCAGAAGGTGGAATTTGAATTTAATTAATAAATCTGGAATGAAAAGCTGGTCTAATGATGGTCATGAAACCATTGTCGATTGTTGTAAAAACCCATCTGGTTCATTAATCCCCTTTAGGGAAGGAAATCTGCTGTCCTTACCTGCTCTGGCCTACATATGACTCCAGACCCACAGCAATGTGGTTAACTCTTACATGCCCTCTGAAATGGCCTGGCAAGCCACTCAGTTGTATCCAACCGCTACAAAGTCTATAAAAAGGAATGAAACCGGACGGACCACCCAGCATCGACCGAGTCACCGGAAACGACAACGGCAAACCCAGCCCTGTCGACCCTGCAAAGTCCTCCTTACTAACATCTGGCGGCTTGTGCCAAAGTTGGCAGAGCTGTCCCACAGACTAGTCAAGCAACAGCCTGACATAGTCATACTCACGGAATCATACCTTACAGACATTGTCCCAGACACTGCCATCACCATCCCCGGGTATGTCCTGTCCCACCGGCAGGACAGACCCACCAGAGGTGGTGGCACAGTGGTATACAGTAGGGAGGGAGTTGCCCTGGGAGTCCTCAACATTAACTCTGGATCCCATGAAGTCTCATGGCATCAGGTCAAACATGGGCAAGTAACCTCCTACCGCCTTCCCTCAGCTGATGAGTCAGTACTCCTCCATGTTGAAGACCACTTGGAGGAAGCACTGAGGGTGGCAAGGGCACAAAATGTACTCTGGGTGGGGGAATTCAATGTCCATCACCAAGAGTGGTTCGGTAGCACCACTACTGGCCGAGTCCTAAAGGACATAGCTGCTAGACTGGGTCTGCGGCAGGTGGTGGGGGAACCAACACGAGGGAAAAACATACTTGAACTCATCCTCACCAATCTGCCTGCCGCAGATGCTTCTGTCCATGACAGTATTGGTACGAGTGACTACCGCACAGTACTTGTGGAGACGAAGTCCCGCCTTCACATTGAGGATACCGTCCATCGTGTTGTATGGCACTATCACCGTGCTAAATGGGATAGATTTCGAACAGATTTAGCAATGCAAAACTGGGCATCCATGAGGCGCTGTGGGTCACCAGCAGCAGCAGAATTGTACTCAACCACAATCTGTAACCTCATGGCCCGGCATATCCCCCACTCTACCATTACCATCAAGCCAGGAGACCAACTCTGCTTCAATGAAGAGTGCAGGAGGGCATGTTAGGAGCAGCACCAGGCATACCTCAAAATGAGGTGTCAACCTGGTGAAGCTACAGCCCAGGACTACTTGCATGCCAAACTGCGCAAGCAGCATGTGATAGACATAGCTAAGCAATCCCATAACCAACGGATCAGATCTAAGCTCTGCAGTCCTGCCACATCCAGCCGTGAATGGTGGTGGATAATTAAACAACTAACTAGAGGAGGTGGCTCCACAAATATCCCCACCCTCAATGATGGGGGAGCCCAGCACATCAGTTCGAAAGATAAGGCTGAAGCATTTGCAACAATCTTCAGCCAGAAGTGCCAAGTTGATGATCCATCTCGGCCTCCTCCTGAAGTCCCCAGCATCACAGATGCCAGACTTCAGCCAATTCGATTCACTCCGCGTGATATCAAGAAACAACTGAAGGCACTAGATACTGCAAAAGCTATGGGCCCTGACAATATTCTGGCAATAGTACTGAAGACCCTGTGCTCCAGAGCTTGCCGCGCCCCTAGCCAAGCTGTTCCAGTACAGCTACAATACTGGCATCTACCCGGCAATGTGGAAAATTGCCCAGGTATGTCTTGTACACAAAAAGCAGGACAAGTCCAACCCGGCCAATTACTGCCCCATCAGTAAAATCATCAGTAAAGTGATGGAAGGTGTCATCAACAGTGCCATCAAGCGGCACTTGCTTAGCAATAGCCTGCTCAGTGACACTGAGTTTGGGTTCTGCCAGGGCCACTCAGCTCCTGACCTCATTACAGCCTTGGTTCAAAAATGTACAAAACAGGTGAACTCAAGAGGTGAGGTGAGAGTGACTGCCCTTGACATCAAGGCAGAATTTGACCGAGTATGGCATCAAGGAGTCCTAGCAAAACTGAGGTCAATGGGAATCAGGGGGAAAACCCTCCGCTGGCTGGAGTCATACCTAGTGCAAAGGAGGATGGTTGTGGTTGTTGGAGGTCAATCATCTGAGCTCCAGGACATCACTGCAGGTGTTCCTCAGGGTAGTGTCCTAGGCCCAACCACCTTCAGCTACTTCATCAATGACCTTCCTTCAATCATAAGGTCAGAAGTGGGGATGTTCGCTGATGATTGCACAATGTTCAGCACCATTCGCGACTCCTCAGATACTGAAGCTTCCGTGTAGAAATGCTGCAAGACCTGGACAATATCCAGGCTTGGGCTGATAAGTGGCAAGTAACATTCGTGCCACACAAGTGCCAGGCAATGACCATCTCCAACAAGAGAGAATCTAACCATCTCCCTTTGACATTCAACGGCATTACCATCGCTGAATCCCCCACTATCAACATCCTAGGGGCTACCATTGACCAGAAACTGAACTGGAGTAGCCATATAAATACCGTGGCTACAAGAGCAGGTCAGAGGCTAGGAATCCTGAGGCGAGTAACTCACCTCCTGATTCCCCAAAGCCTGTCCACCATCTATAAGGCACAAGTCAGGAATGTGATGGAATACTCTCCACTTGCCTGGATGGGTGCAGCTCCAACAACACTCAAGAAGCTCGACACCATCCAGGACAAAGCAACCCGCTTGATTGGCACACCATCTACAAACATTCACTCCCTCCACCACCGACGCACAGTAGCAGCAGTGTGTACCATCTACAAGATGCACTGCAGCAATGCACCAAGGCTCCTTAGACAGCACCTTCCAAACCCGCAACCTCTACCAACTAGAAGGACAAGGTCAGCAAATACATGGGAACACCACCACCTGCAAGTTCCCGTCCAAGTCACACACCATCCTGACTTGGAACTATATCGCCATTCCTTCACTGTCGCTGGGTCAAAATCCTGGAACTCCCTTCCTAACAGCACTGTGGGTCTACCTACCCCAAATGGACTGCATCGGTTCAAGAAGGCAGCTCATCACCACCTTCTCAGGGGCAATTAGGGATGGGCAATAAATGCTGGCCTGACCAGTGACGCCTACATCCCATGAATGAATTTTAAAAAAGCATTAACACTCTCTTTGCCTTTGTCCCAGGGCATCTTTGTTATTTAATCTCTTCTGCCCTCTGCCCTATCACACACCTTCCTTTTTGTTCTCTTGCCCACCCCTCCTCGCCCGCCCTTCACTTGCTTAAAACCTAATTCTTTTCTAACCTTTGCCAGTTCTGATGAAAGGTCACAGACCTGAAATGTTATCTCTGCTTCTCTCTGCACAGATGCTGCCAGACCGGCTGAGCATTTCGAGCACTTTCTGTTTTTATTTCAGTTTTCCAGCATCTGCAGTATTTTGCTTTTATAACTTGTCTTTAATTAGCTCTCATGTATAGGAAGAAGTCTGGGAACAATGTGGAAAGAGATAGAACGGACATTGAACATGGGAGAAACTGACATTTTCTCAATTATCCTAAAAATACGAGTATTGAATATTTCAATTGTAACTCAATAAGGTATTGGTACAAACTGTGACATTTTACTTACCTAGGTATGGTTCAGCAATTTTCTATTTCTTTGCAGAAACTGTTTCAAATAACCACTAGAGCCCAAGTCAGGGATATGGCCTGTGTTGACCCAGCCGGGCGTATGGTTGGCGACTGTAGCTCATATCCACAATTACAGCAAGGAAAGATCCTGTCCACTAGGACATATTTCATACGTCATTGGTTTCAATGTTGGTGTAGCTCTGCACTGTAATTAACTATTCATATTAAAGGAGTATACCACAAACCAAACACAGTAAAAAATAAGATGAAAACCTTTTTCATAAAAATACTACAAAATTAATGACAAAATACTGTAAAGCAGAAAAATTTAAACATTCAGTTAAGAAATTTCAGAACCTTTAAGACCATTGTTGCCCACATGACTTCCATGAAATCTACTCCAGATGAGCAAGGGAATCATCTAGAGTGATCCCATCCAAAGTGGACAGAAAATCACATCATTTAAGCACAGTAAAATATTTAATACTTAGATGATGCTATGACTTATTTCCAGTGATGCCACTTAAAACCAGTCTAAGAGCCCTTTTGAAGATTGTACTTGATGCTAAAGTGTCACAGTTCTAGCTATACAGAACTGAATCAGATCTTGTGATCTCCTAGCACCCAGTCTAAACATACTCGACCAGCCAAAGTGATTGCAAAATATGGCTCTTTTTAAAAAAAAAAATGAATTTCCAGCATTACCTGGAGAGAAGAATAAGAAAGAGGAGTCATAATTGTTGCCATGACTACATCAATACAATGAGGTTTTTGCAAAGTATGAGGACAAAATTGGGCTTTGTAGTGCCCATTTTTTGTGCACTACTAGACCTCTGAAACTACAAAAATTATGTCTGTGACACACATGCATACTTTCAATGGGACATGTGCAGGACGCCATTTTGTAAAGGGGTTTGCAAACCTGCACCAAACAACTGCCAGCAATGTGTAGAGCAGGAAATCCATGATGTCATTTGATGCTAGTGTTGCCATTTTGGAGCTGTAAGCTCCAGCCTATGCCCTTTCGCAACCTTGATGAGCTAAACATGCATTCAATGGCATGAAGGAACCCCCACCATCACTAGTTAAAGGGATCATGAACTACTTACAGGTTAGTTGCTGAATTATTTCTTCTAGCTATTGCTTCAACTCTACAGAATTGGGGTGCTTTTCCAAAATTGTTCAAAATTTCAATAGGCTAGAGGCTGTTGACTGAGTGGTGCTGAAATACTTTTTTGTGACTTGAAGACTTATGTGAAAACCAGTTGCTTTTAGATGCAGGTGATCTGGTAGCACTTCTTCTTAGAATTGAGCATAACAGGGATAATGAGTTGAGATCATGCAGAGCAGAACATGTTGCTGGGAGAGGGAGGAAGTATTTCTGTATGCTCTCCACGAAGCTTGCACATGCACGACCCTCTCCTCATCCCTGGCTCCGGCGCATGTGGCTGGTGTTTCACCACATGCAAATCCTACCTCTGTGCAATCCTCTGAATTTGCACATTGTTAGTATCTGAGCTGATGGCTGCAACTATGAAACTGAGGAACAGTGGGATGGTTTTTATGCAGCCGGCAGGGTCCTGATGACGAGCCAGCTAGGCTAGGGGAACACCCCCTCGGCCTTTTGGGGGACCCCTGGCTGCATTTTACAGTGCTCAAGCAGTTAACTGCCCGGCACTGGGGTCTGTCCTTAAGGATGGGAATCCCGCCTCCAAGAGCTCCTGGCCAATCCCAAGGACTGGCAACTCAGCAGTCCCAACAGCGCCACCAAGAGAGGTGGCCACTGCTGGTACTGTAGTAGGCTCAGGACCAGGAGCAGCCATGGAGGCTCAAAGAGCAGCTAAATGGGTATGCTCGCTGGGGCCAGTTAGGCAGGCCCTCCAAAGGCCACAGATTGCCCAAGCAGAAGGCCCCCAGCCCCGTACCAGCCCACAAGAAGGCTGCCTAGTTTTACTGGTAGAGGGCCCCCACCTCCGCCCCCCCCCCCTCCCCCGCCGCTGGTTATATGCCAGCGGGGACGGGATGAGGCCCTTAATTGGCTATTAATTTCTAAATGTGTGAGGATAAGGAGAAGCACATGAAGGTTAGGTATCAGTACTGATTGTTAGGTGAGTGATGCGGGCATGGTGAACTGAGCTGTGGATGAGGCTAGTGGTGCAGTTGGTCAGATATGGCATTTGACAATTGTCTCACTGACTTTGACAATGCATGTGAGATCATTAAATTGCTCCCTGCTCTGTATCCAGTTTCTTGGGGCTACATTCCAGTTCCAGACATTGTCCTTAGCCACAGTCTCTTGCCACTGCCTTCTGATCATGTGTCTGGAAGGCCTTCAGCACCCTTGAGAATATAGGATATACAATATGAGCAGTAGTAAAATGGTTTTTGTACTGGACCAGCAATTTAGAGGCCTCGACTGATAATCTGGAGACATGAGTTCAAATCCCACCAGGCAGCTGGAGAATTTAAATTCAGTTATTTTAATAAATCTGGAATAACAAGTAAGTCTCAATAATGGTGATCAACCAGCAAAAATCCATATGGTTTACTCATGTTCTTCCGTCCTTACCCAGCCTGGCCAAATATGACTCCAGACCCACAGCAATGTGGTTGATTCTTAACTGAGCTCCGATATGGCTTAGCAAGCCACTCAGTTGTCAAGAAGGTGACTCACCACCATTTTCTCAAGGGAAATTAGATGGCCGATAAGTGCAGGCTTTGCCAGTGACACCCACATCCTGGGATTAATTTTTTTTAAAAATCTCACTTTCTTCCCATCTCTTCCAACAAGACCGCCAGTGCAGTGTCTGAAAACCCTGAAGCCCACTCCCTCCCATGGTCAGCCTTTGTTGATTCTTCCTCAGCACGATATTCAGAATAATTTCAATCCCACCGTCAGCCACAACGCAACTCCCCTTTAAGAGGTGCAGGCTAGCTTGAAGTCATACTAGCACGTGGCTCTTTAACATCTCATTTACGGCTCCCAACCCTTTCCAGTTGGATCGCATTATCATGAAAATAAAACTAAAAAATTAAGTCAAGAAAAATAAGAGACATGTTTTGATTGTGGGGAGAAAAGGCTAATCATTGTGCTGTCCTTTACAGTTTCAAATGATTACTTTAATGAAAAACTTCACCATGCTCTAAGTAAACCTGTTTGAGTGGTACAGCTAGATCATGATTATAGGTAATGCCTTTGCTTCAAAGAACAGGTTTTATGGTTCTTGTTTCTCAAATAGCTGAGGTGATAAATTATTCTAAATGTGCTATTAGAAGCTATGGGCTGAATTTTTAGAGCTTGCCGTTGCTTTCGGCAGTGAGCTCAAAAAATGGCAGCCCACGCCTTAGAGCCGCCGCAATCTCCCACGCGGCAGCTCATTTAAATGACTGGGGCGGCCTGCCCCTCCCCAATCATGTGGAGGGGGCGGGCTGACCGATGCCAGCAATGGCATCAGCTGTCTTGTGCGCAGGCACCATTTTTAAAAGGAGTCAGCCCTGCCAGCATATTTAAATGTTTAAAGATACACCCCCAAAATTTATCAAATAAAATTCTAAGGCCCATTTCCCACCCCCCATAACAATTACATTAATTATTTGCCCTTCCCCCCCTCAAAACACCTTTTAAATCTGACCTTCCCATCCTTCAGACTGCACAAAGTTTAAAGTTCACCCCTTCCCACCATTCCATACACACATTACGTTTATTTGACCTCATTCCACCCCGCCACCACCCCACCCCGCACTGGAAATATTAACTCCTCCTCCTTCCCCACCAGTATCACACCGGCTTTCCCAGATGGGAAATAGAAGGCATGGGAAAGCCAGCCGCCGCACTGAGAATTGCGGTGGGCCCGGAAGTTTCAAGGTAAGTTCATTTAGATATATTCATCTCATTAATTTAAATACTGGAGCGCTGACTTGGGTTGCATTAGAGTGCTATAGTGGAAGTTTGGTAACTGAGGATATCTTCTTCTTTGGCCTCCTTATCTCGAGAGACAATGGGTAAGCGCCTGGAGGTGGTCAGTGGTGTGTGGAGCAGCGCCTGGAGTGGCTATAAAGGCCAATTCTAGAGTGACAGACTCTTCCACAGGTGCTGCAGAAAAATTTGTTTGTCGGGGCTGTTACACAGTTGGCTCTCCCCTTGCGCTTCTGTCTTTTTTCCTGCCAACTGCTAAGTCTCTTCGACTCACCACACTTTAGCCCCGCCTTTATGGCTGCCCACCAGCTCTGGCGAACGCTGGCAACTGACTCCCACGACTTGTGATCAATGTCACAGGACTTCATGTCGCGTTTGCAGACGTCTTTAAAGCGGAGACATGGACGGCCAGTGGGTCTGATATCAGTGGCGAGCTCGCTGTACAATGTGTCTTTGGGGATCCTGCCATCTTCCATGTGGCTCACATGGCCAAGCCATCTCAAGCGCCGCTGACTCAGTAGTGTGTATAAGCTGGGGATGTTGGCCGCCTCGAGGACATCTGTGTTGGAGATACGGTCCTGCCACCTGATGCCAAGTATTCTCCGCAGGCAGCGAAGATGGAATGAATTGAGACGTCGCTCTTGGCTGACATATGTTGTCCAGGCCTCGTTGCCATAGAGCAAGGTACTGAGGACACAGGCTTGATACACTCGGCCTTTTGTGTTCCGTGTCAGTGCGCCATTTTCCCACACTCTCTTGGCCAGTCTGGACATAGCAGTAGATGCCTTTCCCATGCGTTTGTTGATTTCTGCATCTAGAGACAGGTTACTGGTGATAGTTGAGCTTAGGTAGGTGAACTCTTGAACCACTTCCAGAGCGTGGTCGCCAATATTGATGGATGGAGCATTTCTGACGTCCTGTCCCAGGATGTTCATTTTCTTGAGGCTGATGGTTAGGCCAAATTCGTTGCAGGCAGCCGCAAACCTGTTGATGAGACTCTGCAGACACTCTTCAGTGTGAGATGTTAAAGCAGCATCGTCAGCAAAGAGGAGTTCCCTGATGAGGACTTTCCGTACTTTGGACTTCGCTCTTAGACGGGCAAGGTTGAACAACCTGCCCCCTGATCTTGTGTGGAGGTAAATTCCTTCTTCTGAAGACCTGAACGCATGTGAGAGCAGCAGGGAGAAAAAAATCCCAAAAAGTGTGGGTGCGAGAACACAGCCCGGTTTCACGCCACTCAGAATAGGAAAGGGGTCAGATGAGGTGCCGCCATGTTGAATTGTGCCTTTCATATTGTCATGGAATGAGGTGATGATACTTAGTAGCTTTGGTGGGCATCCAATCTTTTCTAGTAGTCTGAAGAGACCACGTCTGCTGACAAGGTCAAAGGCTTTGGTGAGATCAATGAAAGCAATGTAGAGGGGCATCTGTTGTTCGCGGCATTTCTCCTGTATCTGTCAATGGTGGATCTCTCTGCTCGAAAGCCATACTGTGCCTCAGGGTAGACATGCTCAGCCAGCTTCTGGAGCCTGTTTAACGCGACTCGAGCGAAGACTTTCCCCACTATGCTGAGCAGGGAGATTCCACGGTAGTTGTTGCAGTCACCGCGGTCACCTTTGTTTTTATAGAGGGTGATGATAATGGCATCGCGCGTGTCCTGAGGTACTGCTCCCTCGTCCCAGCACAGGCAAAGCAGTTCATGAAGTGTTGAGAGTATAGCAGGCTTGGCACTCTTGATTATTTCAGGGGTAATGCTGTCCTTCCCAGGGGCTTTTCCGCTGGCTAGAGAATCAATGGCATCACTGAGTTCCGATTTGGTTGGCTGTGTGTCCAGTTCATCCATGACTGGTAGAGGCTGGGCTGCATTGAGGGCAGTCTCAGTGACAACATTCTCCCTGGAGTACAGTTCGAGGTAGGGCTCAACCCAGTGGTCCATTTGCTTGCGTTGGTCAGTGATTATGTCCCCTGATTTAGATTTGAGGGGGGCGATCTTCTTGATGATTGGCCCAAAAGCTCTCTTAATGCCATCATACATTCCTCTGATGTTTCCGGTGTCTGAGGCCAGCTGAATATGACTGCATAGGTGTTGCCAGTAGTCATTTGCGCAGCGCCTGGCTGTTCTTTGTGCAGCGCTTCTGGCTGCTTTAAGTGCTATGGATGTTAACTCGCTGGGGGCGTTCTTGTAGTTCAACAGTGCAATGCGCTTAGTGGCTATGACAGGTTCCAGCTCTTCAGTATGAGATTGAAACCAGTCTGCATTCTTCTTCGCATGTTTGCCGTAGGTGGTCAAAGCTGACTCATAGATGGCGTCTCTGATGTGGGCCCACTTGGTCTCAGCATCCCCTGTGGGAGTTTTTTGAAGGATTGATACAAGTGAATTTAGAAATTTTTGTAACAGCTGTGGATCAGAAATTCTGCTCGTGTTGATGCGCGGGTGGCCCTTCTGTTGGGAATGATGCAACTTCTTTGGTGTGAGTCTCGCCTTGCTACACACCAGGGAGTGGTTGGTGTCGCAGATAATTAAGGGTTAATTTTATCCTAAATCTAAACTGCTTTTATTTAGCAGATTAATTTAACAGTTGCTGTTAGGGTTGGAGAAGATGAGCTTTAGACCAGCTTTAAACAGGGTTCATTCAGGCTCTGCTTGCAGCTGCACCTTGTTAATTAGAGAATTGGCTTAAACCAGTTTTCAGGGGCTAGAGTCAGTCAGTATAAAAGTGAGCCATCTTACAGTG
Source organism: Heterodontus francisci (assembly GCF_036365525.1). NCBI lineage: Eukaryota > Metazoa > Chordata > Chondrichthyes > Heterodontiformes > Heterodontidae > Heterodontus > Heterodontus francisci. The sequence continues at coordinate 182,397,512 of NC_090371.1, forward strand.
CTGACTTTGTTTGTACTAGAGTGCTGACTTGGGTTGCATTCGAGTGCTTTAGTGGAAGTTTGGTAACTGAGGAAGTTCGGTGAGGAGAGAGTGAGGATCTCCTTTCATTTCCTACCTGTCCTCAGAGTGAGGGGAGCTGAGAGCTTCCAAAGAGCACAGCTGACTGGGAGAAGACTCGGAGGGTGGAGTTCCGGACCGGTAAGTATAAAAAACTTACCTCTGGTAAAAAAAACTGAAAGTGACGTCACAGGAAAGCTGTGTCCTGATTGGCTGGTAGGAAATTTTTGCTGAATTTGAAAATAAAACATTGATAAAAATTGATTAAAACCCTAATTAACTAATTAATAAGTAGAGTAACTAAACCAGAGGGAGGAGATTACTGTATTAAGTTAGCATTTAATATTTATAGTAGGAATCTAGCACTGGGGACCATATAGTTAATTATAACAATTTAGTAAGGATTTAATAAGTATTTATTTATATTCAATTAATTTATTAATTAGTGCTAGAAATGTCAGTTAGAGGGGTGAAGTGCTTCACCTGTGAGATGTGGGAGGTCCGTGACGCTTCCAGCATTCCGGACGACTACATCTGCAGGAAGTGTACCCAGTTGCAGCTCCTCACAGACTGCATGGATCGGTTGGAGCGGCAACTGGATGCACTTAGGAGCATGCAGGTGGCAGAAAGCGTCATAGACAGGAGTTTTAGAGAAGTGGTTACACCCAAGGTGCAGGCAGATAGATGGGTGACCGCTAGAAGGGGCAGGCAGTCAGTGCAGGAATCCCCTGTGGCTATCCCCCTCTCTAACAAGTATACCGTTTTGGATACTGTTGGGGGGGATGGCCTATCAGGGGAAAACAGCAGCAGCCAGAGCAGTGGCACCACGGCTGGCACTGTTGTTCAGCAAGGAGGGACAAAGTGCAGAAGAGCAATAGTTATAGGGGAC